>NC_088910.1:24980833-25283863 GCF_963576675.1 Euphorbia lathyris | reverse complement strand
ATCAGCATCCTAATAAAATTGATTATTTCTAACACTTAGTTAACACAAATTTGGTGAATCTAAAACATGCAAAGCAGAAGCACCAATTTCCCAACAGGAGAAAGAGGAAATGAAGGATGCAAATTAATAATTGAAATGATTACCTTGTCCTTTTTCCCGGAGGGTCTGACTTTGACCTTGACTGTCCAGCCGTCCGGTAAGGGGTCATCGGAGTTGCAGTTATTATGATCAGAATCTGCAATCTTCATAACCGGAAAACTCGAACAACCTCTGGGAAAAGAGCTAACTTCTTCTCTCTATTTCTCTCTCTGTGCTGGTGTGTTTGTTGTGTAATGGTGAAGCTGAAAAGGGGGAGAGTTTCGGAGAAAGGAGAAAAAAAGGATGTGGCAGAGAAAGCACGTGTCGCCAAATTTCTCGTGTGGCATTTATTTAAATTTATATTAGTTGCATTTACTGAAGTGGCCTTTGAATTATTGACTTATTATTATTATTGTGCTTCAGTTTAAGAATCTAATCTTTCAATAATAAATAATAAAAAAAGAATCTAATCTAGTGCTTTTTGGTTTGTCCACTTGTTCCACCACGTTTCTATTCTAAGATTGGTTTTTGAAATTAGTGAAAGTCTTTAATTATTAGTTCCATAAACGGTCTTTTGGGTCTTTGGACCGTCCAGCCCAATAACAGTTCCAAATCTCCAACAACTTTGGGCTTATTCTAGATTGAAAGGAGAGGAATGAAAATTACAAACTTTACGCAATTATTTTCATAAATAGTTACCGGAATGTAAGGTGCTGTTTGATAAAACTAAAAATTAAGTGCTGAAAAAAATAAATACTGAATTTTAAGTGCAGAATAATATATGGTTAAGGTGTAAAAATACCCCTAACGTTTTGGGTCAGGAGCAATTTTACCCTTAACGCCTAAAATTGTGCAATTTTACCCCTAACGTTAATAAATTGGGTCAATTTCAGACACTATTATAAAATACAGAGATTTTTGTTCATTATTCTACACCAATTGCATAATAATTCGTTCTAAAAAAAAGATTTCATGTTTTTTATAATTTAATAATAGAATTTGAGATTAATATTAAGAAATTCGGTGGATTTTTTGAATTTTTTTTATCTAATCCATACAAAAAGACCGTATATTTTTTATTTTTTATTTTTTTCACATCCCAACAAACGTTTGTGATTTATTACTGATAAAATGACACACGTATGAAGTGTAGATAATAAGATTCATGACCGAGAAGACAATTTGATGAATTATTTCTCAAATTGACCCAATTTATTAACGTTAGAGGTAAAATTGCTCTTGGCTTCCAACTTTAGGGATAAAATTGCACCATTTTAGACGTTAAGGGTAAAACATAAAATTGCACCATTTTAGACGTTAAGGGTAAAACTGCTCCTGGTCCAAAACGTTAGGGGTATTTTTGCACATTAACCCAATAATATAAGTGCTGAAAGTATTGAATTATTTAACTTTTATAAAAACTAGTATTGTTCCTGCGTGTTCCGCAGATCGATTAAATTTTTGTACAAAAATTTAACATTTTAATATTTTTTTAATTATATATCATTTGCATATAATGATAATAATTTTTTGCTTTAAAATAATTTAAATTTATAAAGAAATAGATTATTTTAAAAAATAACTTTGTATAATTTTTGGTTTGGATAGTTAACGATAAATTTAATGTACGTGTAATTATATTGAAAATAATATTTTTTTATTAATTAGATTATAAAGTCAAGTAATAAGTAGTTAATATTTTATTTTATTAGAAAAACGAAGCATAACGATTCGGACAATATTACGCTTCATACAATATTTTGCTTCATACAACATTTTGTTTCACATAAACTTTATAAATTCATGCATTAAAAAATAATAAAGTAGTGAGTTTTCATTATAAATAATTTAATTGTTTACTTACTTTTTTAAGTAGTTTACAATAGTCTAAATATATATATATTTTTTTTTTTATAAATGAACCTACATTGTATAAATATTTTTCTCTCTTTAATATGATAACTCATTTATTTAAAAGTAAATTTTATTTTCAAATTGATGGGATTAATATCCCAAAAGTTTAAAAATAGTTGTATTTATTTTTCTATAATTGGTTTTGTAGTTAATTTTTTTTATTATTTAGACCTGTCTATAGACTGTACCAATACTTTTAATGTTTTATTCTATATTTTTTTTTAATTTAATCAAGTTGAATTTCATTTTTTATATTCATTTATTTTTGCAATAATATAATTGTTTTTTTACCAACGATATTGAATAATTAGACTAAGTTAATTTTGAAAATAAAAAATTGATTAATTTTTTTTATAGAATTTTAATTAAAGGTGAATGATTTATTTATTTTTATGAAAAATAATTTGTACTTTTTAGTAATTTTAATATATACATTCTCATATATTTTTTCTAACTAGAGTTCGTTAAAATAATAATAATAAAATATGTGATTAATTAAGAAATATATTATAATACGATAAAAAACTAAAAATTAAATTAACAATTAAAATTCAACATTATTTCTACGATACAAAATAATTACAATCTGTATTGAAATGGAAACAACCACAATTTATTATACTATAAACTATCACAATCAATACTTTTCTA
Organism: Euphorbia lathyris; assembly: GCF_963576675.1. Classification (NCBI taxonomy): domain Eukaryota; kingdom Viridiplantae; phylum Streptophyta; class Magnoliopsida; order Malpighiales; family Euphorbiaceae; genus Euphorbia; species Euphorbia lathyris. Next base: position 25,281,220 of record NC_088910.1, on the reverse strand, counting down.
ATGTTTGCATACGAAGAGACTTTATCAATTCAATATGTTACATATATACATTTAGCCTTTACATTAAAAAACTTCAATTATATACAAAAAAAAAAAATGATAAGAATTACACACAAATTTATCTTGATGATAATCATTTTGCTTGTTGGAATTTCATGATCACTAAAGTATTCGAATTCAGTTATTTATTAGGCTACAATAACCCAATATATCCAATTGAATTAGTTTAAGGTGATGAGTTTCCCTATTTTCATCTTGTAATATCTTATCAAAATATTCAATCAATTTGTTATTCATTCTTTCATGATGCCTTCTATGGTTACTTTGTTTTTGACAAAGTACCATTACTTGGTGTGTTTTCATCATTGGATGATGGAGTATAAAATTAATCTAATGGTGAAAACACACAAAGTAAGGCTTACTTTATAAAAAACAAAGTAAGCATAGCCTTTACCTTCTTTCATTATATACAATAATCATTTTGCTTGTTGGAATTTCATAATCACTAAAGTATTCGAATTCAGTTATTCATTAGGCTACAATAACCCAATATATATCCAATTGAATTAGTTTAAGGTGATGAGTTTCCCTATTTTCATCTTGTAATATCTTATCAAAATATTCAATCAATTTGTTATTCATTCTTTCATTGTATACAATACATGTCATGCTCGTAGATATCACTTCTTTGACGTCATTAATATTTTCTAATAACTATATATTCTTAAATTTTGAAAGTAAGAACACGAAACAAATAAAGGAATAGAAAACAAAAATGAAAGGACGAAAAAGAAAATTAGGAGAGAATTATCTTTGTTTCTTTTTTTTATTTCTAAAATAAGAGCGAATGTCAAAATATAGGCATGTAAAGAGAAAAGTAGAAATGTTTTTTGCCCATTAATTAAAAAAATTATTTTTCCATAATGAAGTATTAAGCGCATAAATTAATTTTAGTTAAATAGAATTAAATCGTAATTATAACCACTCAGTACAAAAAAAAATGTTTATAATTAATAGGCTTAATAGACATCCAGCCCCTTAAACTTGTAACATTTTTTACCTGACCCCTCAACTTAGGGGACAACCTCTCAACCCCCTTAACTCTCCAAAAACATCACATACAACCCTTTAAACTTGTAACTTTTTTTCACCTGGCCCCCTCAACTTAGGGGACAACCTCTCAACCCCTTTAACTCTCTAAAAATATCACATACAGCCTCTTACACCCCTATATCCGGTCAAAATATTAACCCGTGTAGAAAACGCGCTTGACTGTTGACCACACCAATGCCACATGCCATTTTTTTCTTAAATTTTTCCATGTAAATCTAGTAAATTACCCCATAATTTAGACATCCGTAGAGTCTTCTTCCTTGATTTGCAGGTTTCCACGAAACCTTAAGTACAACATATTCACCACAAAAACATGATTCATGAGTACCCACCATGAAATCGGTTTCAAGAACAACACAAGCCCTAACCTAATTGACAAAAAAAAGGAATTATCTCAAAAGAAGAAAGAAGCAAACCAGAAGAAGAAGAAGAAGGAGAAGAATAAAAAGAAGAAGGTAGAGGAGGAATAAAGGAGATGATACTTACCATTGAATTTGAATCGAAGACCGATCGGAGACAGAAACGAGGTGAATCGAAGGAATCGAAAAAGAGGAAGGAAGGATTTCTGAGGAGAAGAACGTTAGGGATTTAAGAAGAAAAAGGATTTTTTTACCGTTTAAGTTTCTAAAGCCAACCTTCACGCGCTTTCTAATGAGTGCAATCCCAACTTATTCCATTAAGGGGCTATATGTGATGTTTTTAGAGAGTTGAAGGGGTTGAGAGGTTGTCCCCTAAGTTGAGGGGGTCAGGTGAAAAAAAGTTGCAAGTTTAAGGGGTTATATGTGATGTTTTTGGAGAGTTAAAAGGGTTGAGAGGTTGTCCCTTAAGTTGAGGGGGCCAGGTGAAAAAAAGTTACAAGTTTAGGGGGCTGGATACCTATTAAGCCTAATTAATATGTGAAACTTCTATTAATTAGAGTTATTATGCTCAACATTTTTAGAAATTGAAGAGTTTCAAATAATAATATTTTTAATTAATATTTTTCAACTTGTCCTATGATCATGTTTCATTTTCATCCGTTAAAAACTCTTGAAATACTAACAATTTTGTCCAAACCGCAAGCTCAGGTTTGTGTTCTTAATCTTACTTTGTCCGATCATCTTCCTCTTCTTTTATCCTTACAACAAAATACAAGAAAGATTTGGACTAAGAAGTTTAGATTTGAGAATCTGTGGCTTCGTGAACATATGTATCATGAAATCGTGAAAAATGTTTGGTTGGAGTTTGCTACCTCGGAGCTGCAGGTTAAAATTGAAGAATATAACAAGACGCTCTTGAATTGAGGCAATAATTATATTGGGCAGATTTCCCATGATTTGAAGGAAGTAAAGCAGAATCTGGTGAATCTAAGATCCCGTAGAGACGTTGGTGGCGTAGAATTCTACGCTAAACGGAGCATCTATACAGAATGTACCTCTTGATAAATAACTTTTACAAAATATATATATCCTAAAAGAATATGAACTCCGAAGAAGGTGGAGAACATTTGATATTATGCGAAATGACATCGTGATACCCTTTTTCCTAATAAAGGTTACGCAACGACGGAGGTCGGGCCCATTATTGGGACGGTAGCCCAAGCTCAACAACAAAAGGCCTAACTTCCATTGATCAAAACTCATGGTCCATACACGTGACTTTGGGTCCAGTCAAAAGGAGAGACTTCTGGCATATCCTACGAGCCAATGGATTCCTCCTAAGATTCAGAATCCTCAAGGGAACAAGAATCCTAAACTCACAGGGATTTCCAAATAAGGTGACAATCTTAACCTAATCGAACACTATAAATATACATGTATGAGTGTAAGGATAGGTACGTTTACTATTATCTCAAAACCAATTCTTACCCTTTTATTTGGTCCTAAATCACAATCTAATTTAGTCATCGGACCGGGTTCGTCGGACTCCAGCTCCGTCTGACTTACTTACCGTTTTTTAGAACTATTACAATAGCCTTGATACGTCAGTAGAATCAGGTAACAAATTATCATGTTAATACAGGATAAAGTTGAGAGAATTTTATGGTTTGGTGTTAAAGTTGAATAACCATAAACCAAAGTTAAAGAATTGATAGACATAATTTGCCCCCATATGCCTCGACAACACCACTCATCTCTTCACGAGGATCCACCAACACACAATTATAATACACATGTAGATAATCTGGTTATATTTTGTTTCCTATAGTCCTTATTACAAACAAAACCGATCTCATATATATATAGTTTGACATAATAAATAACAAACTTGCTGGAAAAAAAAAAAGATGTAATATGTATGTATACATTATGTCTATGTTGCAGGGAAACTTTTCTTCAGTAGCGTTTCCAAATCGTTTCCTTTTCCGTTTCTTTTCTATTTTCTAGCTATATATTTGTATAGAAATAACATTGATACCTATATAATAATGATGTGCAAGAAATAGGAAAGGAATTGGATCAATTGTGAAGAGGGTTAGGTCCACAAGGAACAAGTCGGCGAGAGACTGTATGCATAGAGTTGATTTTATTGGCCTTGGAGTTGATAGCTTTTGTAATGGCTGAAAGGACTGCGAGGAACATGTGAGAATGAGAGTAGGTTTTGTCTGTTCCCTTCACAGGAATCTGCTGCTTCTGGCTGTACGGCCTGCAACTGCTTTCATCTACAAGTACTGCAAATACTATAACCAAAATAACTAACTTTTTAATTCCCATCATCTCAATCTATTCTAGTGCAGAGAATTGTTTGTATTAGGTTGATTTATTTCAGACTCGTTTATAAAGGCCAAGGGATATCTGCCTGACTTTTTCTTGGTATAAACAAATATTATACTATATATCTTTATGACTTTGGGAAAATGAAAATTGTTAATTGCAGGCACATCTTCTTTTCTTTATTATGAGTAATTAATCGCAAAAGGCTGACTGTTGGAGGAGTCATTTTCAGGAATGAGGATGCAACTGCAGACCTCATCCTGTTCCTGGCTGGCATTGGCATTGGCATGCTCATTTTATTATCTTTATCTTTTCTTTTTTCTATCCCAAACAAAGTCAACTATTTTCACACAGCTTAGCAAGCAACTATACATTACATTTCTCCTCAAATATGAATTGGCCATGTATATATATTGTTTAATCATGTTAATTAATTTTAAATTTCAGTCGGATGGAGCCTGTGTAGAGGGAATCCAAGGGCAGCATATGTTGGGGGTTTTGTTGCTAACTTTGGCATTTGTACGGTTTCTCTTTCTCTTGTACAGCTTTGGAGTGTATTCGCTCTCTAACTGTAAACAGGTTTTAGTGGAGCCAAATTCTAAAGTTATGTTGGTTTTCATGATAAGCAATGTGAAGTGCAATCACACGACAATAATATTTACCGTTGTTGTGTCAAGGTTCGCCTTCTAGATCTCAACATTTATAATAAAAAAAAAATTGGACCTTTCGTTTTTATTCATATCTAGAATGCTAACAAGCTGAATCAAGATTTAGTATGTGTAGTTTTGTAGTCGTTTGGAGGAGCCAATTTTATACCTGCGTGTATTAAAAAAAAAATTTTACTTAATTGAACTTGTTAAAAAAAATTCGTATATATACGAGTTATAACCTGAGTGGTCAAGAACCAATTTTTAAGTACAAACTTCCATTCAGGCCGCCAAATTGCAACACAAGATTGATAAACCAACACAGTAAAACACTCCAACAAACCGAGTAGACAATCAGAACCACACGTAGAACGAAACACCACCAAGGGGAACACTGTGAACACTGCTACAGAAAGAGGAGACAATCAACTTTGTTAATGAATTTTTGTAGGTACAATAAAAATATATATATTTTTTTTATAAGAATGCACTTCAAGTATTTTACGGCCTCATTTGTTTACTGAACATATGGAAATTGTTTGCTTGGAAACATTTTCTTCCGTCGCGATCCCCTCATTTGATTCTTTTATTCATATTTAATAACTTGCTGGATCCGCTTTGATATTCTTTGCCGGAGTTACCTGCAAAACAAAACCGGAGACAGGATCTCCGGGAAAACTCTCCGACGATCAAGTCAATTTTTGTAGAAATGAGTCTATAATTTAACAATAGCTTTGTGGGAAGAAATGTGAACGTACCTCCCCCCTTATTCTTAAGGCCTTTTATAGGTGTTTTTTGGGTAACCGCCGAGAGCGGTTACTCCTTAGTGGGCCACGTTCTGAGGGCGGTTACCCCTTTTTAGGCCATGTCCCTTTCGTGGCTTTCATGGCAACGAACGTGGTTTTGAGTGGGATTGACGCTCCGTTTAGGAATTCGGGGCGGTTTACTCGCTGCGCCCGCTTCCTTCATTCGGGTCCCGTCCAATCTTAGCCCATGGGGCTTTAATATGGGCTGGGCTTGCGAAATGAATATAACCCGTTTCGGGCTTCGCGGGTTATCACATGCCTCCCCCTTGGTCTAGCAAGAGCCCTTTTAGGGTCTTTTTATAGGGGACGCTTCGTCTTTGTCCGATTATTTCAAAGTTTTGAAATTTGTGCATTTCCCCTCTTTCGTTTTCTCCGGCGTCGACCTTTTAATTCCGTTACTTCTTTTCCGGCGTTGACCTCTTAATCCCGTTACTTCACTGTGTTGTCTTTTTCATGTAAGTTTTTCTTTTCACATTTGTTCCTTGTTCGGCTTTTTGCTTCTGTTTTCCTTTTATCGATCATGTCAGACCTCGACTTCGCGCCGTTTGATGACGATTATGTCCGTGAGGTCTCTAACGAGGTCGAAGAGATGGTTGAGGAAGCTTCAACCAGCTCTCCTGGGTGTAATTCTCATCCCGCCGACTTCCTTCATCTAGCGAATACAACCGACGAGGGTTTAGGTTTTGACCCCAAAAAGTTGATTCCGCCACCTGTCCCAACCCCTCGTTTGTTACCAAAGAAGGACAGGTCGGGAAGTCTGGTTTGTTAAGAGACAATCGATGATTTGCGGGAGCATTATCCCTGGCTCCGAGGTCTCGAGACTATCATTCCTGGGGAGGATAGGGGACCGGGCGATTTCCCAAAGGGGTACTTCACTATTTTCGTGGCCCAGATTATCTGCGGCTTCACTTATCCGCTGGCGGATGAGATTGCTTCCGTCCTAGGCGGTTACGGAATCGCGCCCGGGCAATTGCATCCTAACGGCTGGGCCGATTTGACTCTGGACAAATTCTTGGCGGATTGTTTGGAGGTTCCCTTTTCGCCCAAAATCTTCTCCAAGCTCCACCATTTCAAAAGCTCGGCGGGGTATTTCACTTTCATCCGCCAGAGCGGATACTATGGTTTTGACGAGAAGCTGAACAAGATCCGCGAGTGGGATCGATCTTACTTTTTTTATCAAGTTTAATGAGGAAAACCTGAACTTCCTTCGTTGCTGGAGCCGACCCAACGTAAAGAGTTTGAACTTCGGGTATCCCAGCAAGGAAGAATCCGCCGTTATCCAGTTTCTGAAGAGCACTCCTCCTTTTGTATGGACATACGATCAGGCCTTTCATATGCTAAGGAGCCGAGTAGCGATTGCGTACCGCGAGGGGGATCGTGTTGTCTATATTCCTTATCGCGTTTTTGTGCAAGGTACTTTTTATTTCCAAATTGATGGTTTCTTTTAACCCTTTGCAGGGGTGATCCTTTATCTCAAATCGCTGCAGATCGGGAGGCTAAAGCCCTGGCGAGAAGAAAGAAGCGGATGACGGAAACCGCTTCCGTTGTAGGGGCGGATCCTTCTGGGGGGACGATTCCTTCTATTGGGGCGGCTTCCCCGGTTAGGGCTTCCGCTTCACAAGGTCCCGCTTCTGCCTCCGAGGATCTTCCTTTAACCAGGAAGCGGAAGATAAGTGCGGATACAGAGTCTTCTCATTCTAAAAAGAAGAACACTTCTGTGTCCCTTACTGTTGGCGGCGCACCTGTATCCGCCTCGTCTAAAGGAAAGAGCAGTACCCCCATTCACGAGGTATCTTGATCTACTCCCTCCCGTATTGCTACTTTTTCCTCATGAGCTATCTGTCGTTCTCTTGATATTTTTCTTTATGCTTTTGCAGCCAATCCCCGATATTAGCGGATGGTGGACTAGGACTTTCGGCCTGGCCGTGAACTTCTCTTGCAAGGATATTGTATCTTCCATATGCAATGTCCTCGGGCGACTTCCCTCTGCCTCCCGTGTGCGCGAGCAAGTACCGCTCCCTACTGCTGTGGAAGGGATCGAGAAGCGTTCTGTAGAGGTATATTATTGCTTTGTCCTTCGCCTTCAAATATCTTGTGTTCATTGTAACCGCATATTTCTATTCGCCCATTTTTATTTGTGAGACGTGTTATATGCAGATTATCAATTTCACTGAGGGCATTCTCCGAAGGGATGCAGAGCGAGCCAAGGAGTTGGAAAGTCTTGGTACGGAATTGGCGACTCAGAAGTCGCTTTATGATGATGTCCAAGGGAAGGTGAAGGTCCTAGAGGGCACCTGTCAGAAGGTCGTGGGCGAGAAGGAGGAGGCCCTTAAATCCATTCAGGCCAAATCCGATGAACTGCAAAAAGCCCTTGACGACCTAGCTGCTTTCAAGGAGGCCCAAAAGAAGAGGATTGAGGAGATTTTGGCTGAAGATGGCGCCCGCATCTACTGGTATGGGGAGCGGATTCATGCCGCTTATGAGCACGGGCATCAGGGTCTAGTACTTAACCGCCCTAAAGTTCCCATCCCTGAAAAGGATTTAACTGGGGAGTGGGATAAGCTGGAAGCCGAGGATGCTGATATGGATGAGGTACTCTTCTTAGATTGGAAGAGTCTTCAGGATCCTCCGATTAGCTGCGAGATCCCTATTCAACCCGCGGAAGGAGAGGCACCCCAAGCCGTTTCTCAACCTGTGCAAGAGGTACCTCTCGCCGAAGAGGTTACTGAAGCGGTTACCGATTCAAGGGTTGAGGATTCGCTTGAAGTAGATCCTCCTACCGGAGGAGATGAGGGAGTCGCCGCAGTCCAGGAGGGCATTAGGGGCGAAGGAGAGGAAGCTGTAGCATAGCTTAACTTATATTTGGACTTTTGTATGTAAAAACCATGTAACAAACCGCTCTGATATATATATATTTTCTTTCGGTTGTTGCTTTTCATATGTGTGTGATTGTCACTTTTTTGCCCTTTATATGTGCCCTTTGTCCTTTTGTCGACTCCATATTTGTGTTTCTTCATAGCTAGGGTGGCCAGACCCTTTTTGCAATTTTGAGTACTCGTTTATTCGCTTAATTTTATGCCTTAACTTATAATTCTTCTTTCGAAAATAATCATAAGTTTTGATCATAAGGTTTTGCTAATCATGCATCCGCCTTTCTTTAACAGGCAACACATTTATGTGTTTTTGATTTTAACCCTAAGGTTTTTTGCGAGTGATGCGTAATCATGCATCCGCCTTTCTTTAACAGGCAACACATTTATGTGTTTTTGATTTTAACCCTAAGGTTTTTTGCGAGTGATGCGTAATCATGCATCTGCCTTTCTTTAAGAGGCAACACATTTATGTGTTTTTGTAAAGAATCCGCATTTTGTTGTAACATACTGAGTGAATGTAATAACTTTTATTGATGATGAGAAAAAGTTTATTACATATGTACACCAATTGTGCGGGATCGAAGCCTCATTAAAACCTTTTATCAGAAAACCCAGTGGGAAAAACTCATAAAAGGAAAAAGAGTACTCGTCATTTCCTCGAACTACTCGGCCTTTCTATATAGGCGTAGATTCTCTAGATTCCAGGTGCGCGGGAGCTTCTTTCCACTCATTTCTTCTATTTCGAAAGTGGCCGGTCCCATCTTCTTGGATACTTTGTACGGCCCGATCTAGTTGACGCCTAGCTTGCCCTTGCCATCTCTAGACTGTATTTTATCTGCTTTTTTCAAGACCAAGTCGTTTTCATTGATCATTACTTTTCGCACTCTTCTGTCATGGTATTTCTTGATTCTATTGCGGTACATTGCCATTCGCATGTAAGCTTTTTCTCTTTGTTCCTCCACAGAATCCAAAGCATCTCTGATGTTGATAGGATTTTGTGTGTCGCAATAATAAATTGTCCGATCTGTGGGCGACTTGATTTCAACAGGTAGGACTGCTTCGGCTCCATAAACTAGCGAGAAAGGTGTTTCGCCTGTTGCTGCCTTTACAGAGGTTCTGTATGCCCACAACATATGGGGTATCTCATCCGCCCAACCTGTTTTTTTGTCACCTAGCCGCTTCTTGATGCCTTGAACCATGGCCCTGTTGGTAACCTCCGTCATACCATTTGATTGGGGATGGTTTACAGAAGAAAAATGATTCTTGATTCCCATGCTTTCGCAGTATGTTTTGAACTTGGCACAGTTGAACTGGGTGCCATTGTCGGTTATAAGCTTCTGCGGGATCCCAAATCGCATGATAATGTTCTCTCGTAAGAACTCGATCATTCGCTCAGGTGTTTGTGCGGTTACTGCCTCCGCTTCTACCCATTTGCTGAAGTGGTCCACTGCGACTATTAAATACTTCCTTTTCTTTGTTGTTTCTGGGAATGGACCCACTATATCAATTCCCCATGTTGCGAATGGCCACGCCGTCATTATAGTGATTTGTTCAGCTCCGGGAACATGCTTTTCATTCGCATGGATTTGACAGTTGTGACATTCCGCAACCATCATCTGGGAATCTTCCACCACCTTGGGCCAGTAGTATCCCATCAGTTTGACCTTTCTTGCCAATGCCGCCGAAGCTTCGTGTGCGCCACAAATTCCTTCGTGTAGTTCTCGCAGCACATAGTCTCCTTCATTGCGACTAACACATTTCAACCATGGACATGTGTACGATTTCCGATACAAAGTTCCATCCCGCATTGAGTATCGTGCCGACTGCCCAATTATTTTTCTGGCTAAGCTCTTATCAACCGGCAAATCTCCCTGCTCCAGATATTGACGGATTGGCATCCGCCAATCTTCATCGTCTTCCAGTTCCTCGATGATCATAATCTGATCAACCTCGAATGCTGGTGTCGATTTTATTTCCAAGCTGCATGCTTTTTGACTCCATGGTTCCCTACTTGCCGCTGCTTTTGCCAATTCGTCAGCTTTTGCATTTTGGCCTCGTGGAACATGCACCATCTCCTAAACGACTCCCTTGTGCGTTAACTCTTGTGTCAATCGGCTGACCACCTGATGGTATTTTACTAGCTCCTCCTGTTTCACCAGATAATTTTTTGTGATCTGGTTTATCATGAGTTTGGAATCGCTGTAGATTACCACTCTTTCTGGGGTGAGTTCATTGAGCAACCTCAATCCACATATCATAGCCTCGTATTCTGCGGCATTATTGGTAGTTTTGAAAGTTAATTTTGCTGCATAGTACAGGCGGATAACCCCCGGACCTTTGATGACGATTCCTAGCCCAGCTCCGTCTGCAGATAAGGCCCCATCTGTGTACATGCTCCACTCTTCTTTTTGTGCCTTTGGACATTCATCATCATCCCAGGTGAATTCGTTTACGAAATCGGCGAGCACTTGGCTCTTTAGCGCTGGTCTTCCTTCGTAGCGGATATCGAATTCGCCCAGGCGAATTGACCATTCCATCAACCGGCCGGATGCGTCAGGTTTCTGCAGTACCTTTCGCATTGGGATGCCAGTTCTCACAATGATAGTATGCGCCTGAAAGTATGGTTTCAATCTAGCCGCCGTGGTTATCACTGCGAGGGCCATTTTGTCCAACTTCGAATACCGGAGTTCTGCATCCTTCAGGACTTTGCTCACGTAGTACACTGGATATTGTTGCCCTTCTTCTTCTCGCACCATCACAGTGCATATCGCCATGCTGGTGACGGATATATAAAGGAAAAAATCTTCTCCGTCTTCCGGCCTGCTCATTAAGGGCGGATAACATAGTAATCGTTTTATCCCCTCAAATGCTTCTTGACAATCCGGCGTCCATTCAAAGGACTTGGATTTTTTGATGGCATTGTAGAAAGGTAGACATCGCCTAGCTGAGCATGATATGAATCGCCCTAATGCCACCAACCGCCCGTTCAGTCTCTGTACTTCCCTTATGTTCCTTGGCGTCTTCATCTCCATTACTGCTTTAACCTTCTCAGGATTCGCCTCAACCCCTTTGCCGCTAACAATGAAACCCAGGAACTTTCCCGCTCTTGCTCCGAATGTGCATTTCTCTGGGTTCAATTTGAGGCCATATTTGATCAACACTTCTAGGATCTCTTTGATATCCTGCGGGTGGTCTTGCATTTTCTTGCTTTTGATGATCATGTCATCAACATAGATCGAGAAGTTCTCGCCGGATTTGTCTGAAAATATCTTGTTCATCATCCTCTGGTATGTTGCTCCCGCGTTTTTCAATCCAAAGGGCATCACCTTGAAGCAATAAGTCGCCTGGTGAGTTATGAATGATGTTTTGATTTCATCCGCTTTCTCCATGGGTATCTGATGGTAACTGGATTTCACGTCGGTGAATGATAAAGCTTCATATCCTGCAGTTCCATCTACCAATATATCAATGTTAGGAAGTGGATACATATCTTTCGGACATGCCTTGTTCAAGTCTTTGAAGTCGACGCACATTCTGTACGTTCCATTCGGCTTTTTGACTAGCACCACATTGGCTAGCCATTCCGGATAGGTGACTTCTCGAATCGCATCCGACCTTAGCAAGTCCGCCACTGCTTTTTCAATCGCCTTTTGCCGCTCAGGAGCATGTCCCCTCTTCTTTTGCCGCACTGGGGTTGCCCCTTTGTCTACATTCAACCGATGGGTTGCTACGTCTGGGCTTATTCCTTTTAGCACTTCATTTGGGGCGACGAATGCCGACTCACATTGGATCAATACCTCGGTAATGGCTTTCTTTGTTTCTTTTGAGAGTCCAGCCGCTATTCGCACGTTCTTGTCATTCGAGATGGCGAATAGTTCCGTTTCTCCCAATGCTTCCGCCGGCAGCTTCTCTTCGACTTTATCCTCTTCTTCCGGTTTTGGTTCAAGTGATAATGTATAGGCCTGTTGAGATACAAGTTGATCACCTTCAACTATGACTCGCCCTTGGTGTGTTGGCAAATGTAACATTAAATGCTTCATTGAGATGAGCGACTCCGTCTCCGACAGGAATGGCCGTCCCAGAATTATGTTGTAGGCCAGTGGGAGATCAACAATTGCGAATTCTAAATCACCTCGCCATTTTAGATTCTTGTCGCCCATTTCTGCCTCCAACACCACCTGCCCACTTGTTTGGGAGGATTGACCCCCAAAACCAGTTACATCCATGAAGGTGTGTTCCACCCGCTCGTCGTTGATTCCCAACTTGTTGAATGCTGTCCGGGTAATGACGTTGCAAGAACTGCCTGTGTCGATAAGGACCCGCTTGCCGTCCCATCCTTCAATGGCCATCGTGATCACCAGGGCATCCGCATGTGGCTCCGTGATTCTCGCAAATGAGTAATTGAGGGCATCCCCCCTATGTGTGTTGCTCTTTCGCCGTTCACGGTGAGTTCTTTTTGTTGGAGGCTCGTAGATTCCGCCTGCTATCACGTTTATCACCCCTTTCTTCTGCTTCTTTTCTGGCCGTGTTTCTCCCTCATGCGGGAGCGTTGTTTTCTCATCAGCTGTTTCTTTTCTTACAAATTGACTCAGCTTGCCTCTCTCGATCAGTTTTTCTATTTCCTTCTTCAGTTCGTAGCAATCATCTGTGTCATGGCCATTCAACCTGTGGAACCTGCAATACTTACTGGGATAGCGCCCCAAACTGGTTCGGCCTTTCACCTCGGGGAACCGCACATCCTTCTTCAAGGGGCTCTTTTCGATCCAAAGTAACACCTCTTGGCGAGTCGTGTTTAGTGGTGTGTGATGTCCTCCACCTTGAAAGGGACGATCGCCTCTTCGAAAAAAATTACTTTGGGACTGGGTCTGACGTCGACCGTCCGAAGTGGTTCTAGCGGCATCTCTTTCTCGCCGAGTTTGGGCCCTATGTTCCCTGTTGACATCATCCACTTCCATGAATTCCTTTGCTATCTTCATGAGCTCGGCTACAGTGCGTGGTTTGTTACGGATGATTTCTTCCCGCATGCTCCAATCTGTGGTTCCATCCGCCATGATGTTGCGAATACTCACGATATCCGGGTTCTGCAATCGCACCAGGATATCGTTAAAGGCGACAACAAATTCCCTTAGGGAATTATAGTTTCTCTGTTTGATCTCCTTCAGCTGCCTATCTGTCACATCTGCCGCTTTACAGCCCACGAACTTCGCACAGAAATCCCGACTATATTGTTGCCAATTGTGAATAGATTCTGCCGGTAAAGATCGAAACCAATCAGATGCCGCACCGCCAAAAGTTGTCGAGAATAACCTACAAATTATGCTTTCGCTTGCCCCTGCAACATCCATTAACTCTCTGTAGTTCCTGACATGAGCCTCAGGGTCAGAATTTGGATCCCCATAGTATTTCGGTATGGCAGGTGCTTTGATTCTGTGATCTGGAATGAATTCCCACAACGAAGGGGAAAAAGGTGAATCGCTCTGGACCTCTGCTCTCGGCCTAGGCGAGTACCCCATTCGCTCCATCATGCTTCGTAGTTGATCTTCTAAGTCAATATCAGGTATTCACCGGACTTCTTCCATCCGCTGCTGGTGAATTCTGGGTGGCATCCACCCGCCCCTCGGTGTTGAGACGTGTGCCTGTTGGGGGACTAACCGCTGTCCCGTCATAGGATCAAAGTTCCATGTGTGCTCCCGCCCAGGAGTCATCAACTCCGAATGTCTGTGAGGAAAAGGTTCCACTTCCTGTAGCGGAAGAGTGCCTTGCACTCCTGGCAACGGTTGGGATGGCTGCCAGGTCGGATGTATTGTCGTAATGAGATCTGGGTGCGAGTAGTTGCTCGGGTGGCCGTGTGGGTTTGTGCGACTACTCTGGCCCACTTGATTTGGCGCTTGAGATGGCTGCGGGAGGGCCGATATGACAGGGATAGTCGGTGATTGTGTTGAGATAACCACAGGTTCTTGAGGAGCAGCCGCCACGGCGGTATTGTGTTCGGCGAGGGCCGTTAGTAAATTAATCATTCGATCTCCAGCCGCCTGGCTCATGTTCGAAGCCAAGACTTGTCCAGCCATCTGCACGAAATCACTATTGGACATTTCCATCTCAGTTTGCACTTGGACCTCCAATAAGGGACTCAATTGTCCCGAAGGACCCGATGAGCTAGGCACCACAGGCTGTGTACTTGCAGGTTACGAATTCGCAATCCGTGGTCCCCTGGAGTTCATACTGGTTGATCTAGTGGTAACGCCGGTCGTTCATGATGGTTCTGACATGTTCTTCGTGTACCTTAACCAAATGTTGGTAAAAAAGTTCCACGCTCACCGCACCAATGATAACTTGCTGGATCCGCTTTGATATTCTTTGCCGGAGTTACCTGCAAAACAAAACCGGAGACAGGATCTCCGGGAAAACTCTCCGACGATCAAGTCAGTTTTTGTAGAAATGAGTCTATAATTTAACAATAGCTTTGTGGGAAGAAATGTGAACGTACCTCCCCCCTTATTCTTAAGGCCTTTTATAGGTGTTTTTTGGGTAACCGCCGAGGGCGGTTACTCCTTAGTGGGCCACGTTCTGAGGGCGGTTACCCCTTTTTAGGCCATGTCCCTTTCGTGGCTTTCATGGCAACGAACGTGGTTCTGAGTGGGATTGACGCTCCGTTTAGGAATTCGGGGCAGTTTACTCGCTGCGCCCGCTTCCTTCATTCGGGTCCCGTCCAATCTTAGCCCATGGGGCTTTAATATGGGCTGGGCTTGCGAAATGAATATAACCCGTTTCGGGCTTCGCGGGTTATCAATATTCGATCCAACTATAACCCGTATAATCAGGGTCGTCTTAAACATTTTTGGGGCACGTACTAAATGAAAAATAGGCCCTATTCATTAAAAAAAATTAATACTGTTTCTACAAAATGAAACACCAAAATACCTTTAACTTGATTTTTAACATAATAAATATAATAAAAATAATTAAATTAGATATTGTATAATAATAATAATTGGGACTCTTAAGACTCGTAAGATGTAATGACCTTCGTAATGGAATGACCATTACATTGAAGGCTTATTACCATGTTTGGTTGCATGTTACAATTTCATTGTAATGGAATGAGAAAACATTGAGTTTAATTTTGTTAAGGAAATCTTATAATCCTCATTACATAGAAAAATGTCTTGAATTCTCATTACATTGTCATCTAACCTCTCATTTCTCAAATCTCACCTCTCAATCTTACCTCTCATTCTTGTAAAAAACGCAAAAAGTAGAAAAACATGAAAATTGAAAACAAGAAAAAAAAATAGCGAAAAACCGAAAAAATGCGAAAAATGAAAAACCGAAAAAATGAGAAAAATACAAAAACGGTGAAAAATGTTGAAAATTGAAATTAAAAGAAACGAGAAAAATGTAAAAAAAATGATAAAGAGAAAAACTATATACTAATTTATTGATTTCGGTTAATCTAATTTTGTATTTGATTTCGATTCGATTTTTCACATTTTTTATGTTTTTCGTTGATTTTAATTATGTAAATAAAATTTTATGATTGCATTTAATTAGGAACATATAAGTATTCTAATGGTTATTACATTACACCATAATTGTCAACCAAACATGGTAATAGAATGACTATTCCATTCCATTACATTACAACTTTGATTACATTACGACATTGATTACATTACATTGCATTACGGCATACCAAACAGAAGAGCGTAAATTTTCTGGATAAGTTAATATTCACTTAATTTTTCATATAATAATTAATAACAATAATTTATGGGTGTTGTTAAACCCAGCCTCAATTTCCCACCTCTAGCCCCGTGAAAGGACGAAAGTACCCTTTGATGCTTTGAGGTGGGAAATTGGAGAAAAAAACCTATCCCGGCACGCGGGCGTGAGGTAATCACGCCTCACCCTCTGGTGAGGCGTGAGGCTATCACGCCTCACCTTAAGGTGAGGCATGAGACTATCACGCCCTCACCTACGGTGAGGCGTGATAGCCTCACGCCCGCATGCATAAATCACAAAAAAAACTGTTGATGCTTGTGGTTAGAATTACCCGTTTAGAAATAAAATTACGGCATTTTAACTCGGATTACCAGTTAACAAATAAAATTTAAAAACATAAACATTAAAATAAAAATTAATAAACATAAAAATTATATACATAAAAGAGTAAATATAATATCAAAAGTGTTAAAATGTATTAAGTTCTACAAAAATAATTTAGTTCGCCCGACGCCATGCATCCATAAACGCATCCATCTCCCTCTTAATGCGTGGAACATCATCGTCAGATCGGTGGGTAGCCGCTAGTTGGGTGACACGCCACAACCAGCTAACCCACTGCAAAAAAATAAAATAAAGAAATATTAAAAAATAAATACATATAAACTAATACTAACTAATAATATTAAATAATAATAAACTTACAAATTCGCTGTTGGCGCGATCATGCTGGACCAGTCCAGTCTGTGGTGCATGAAGGAGATGAGGATGCGAATATCGCATATACCAATCCATATAAGCAGGATCACAGGCAGTGGTATCGTATCCAACTGGTTGGCTCTCTGTCAGCAAAATCTGTCGCCCCCTCCGATCCTCCATGAATATCGGGCTGATCCACATGCGCCACCCTCCTCACCTGCTCCGTTGCAGCCCCTCTCCGTCTACGACTGGATATATCTATACCACACAATTTCGTGTGGCGTGGTGTATCATCCTCGTCGTCCATATCTAGACAACGAGCAGACGACGGGATGGATTTCCCACCCCTAGTAGGCCGCTCCATCTAATAAAAAATTATACTGAAGTTAATCTTAAATGTAAATAAATATTACACTAAATTATAAATTGAACTAAATTAATTTAAATGTAAATAATATAAATATTTAAAAAAAAAAAAACCCAAAGGGCGTATGAACAGCACGCCCTAACCTTAGGTCGGGCGTTTGAACATCACGCCCGACCTAAGGTTAGGGCGTATGAACATCACGCCCGACCTTAGGTGCGGGCATGTGGCTATCACGCCCGCATCACTGGTCGGGCGTGATTGTCTCACGCCGGAACCACAGGTCGGACGTGATCTTCATTCCTCTAGTGAGTGGCGGATCCAGGATTTGAGGTTTGAGAGAGCTAAATTTTAGTTGTGTAATTTGCGGTAATTTTTTAAAGTTCAGCCCGTCAGTGCTGGGCAATTTTTTTTTAACCTCTAGCATGATAAAACTGCTTCATTTTGGCCAAAGTAAAATGCATAAAACTTATTTAATTTTCTATATGTTCAATGTTGATTTCCTAAACTAAGACACCTACATTTTCATCGTTTTAGTATATTGAATGCTAAAAAATTAAAAGTGTTAGGCCCAAAAAAAGTGGAGATATTTAATATTTTATAAATCCAACATTAATTACTTAAAAATTATAAATAATACAAAAAAAAGTTGAGGTTTAAAAGGTTAGAACTCATGACTTTTAACATTAAAACAAGCTCCTTAACCAACCCAACCACCTCAGCATATTGTTATAACTTTACAAACACGTATTAATATAATATAATTAGGGGGGCTATCAAAGAGCAAATTTTACTCAAGGGTTGAGCCGGCGGCCGGGGGGGCCGGAGCCTCCCGAGCCCTGGGCTGGATCCGCCCCTGCCTCTAGTATTACAAACAAAATCGATAATATATGAGTATCTTAGTTTGACATAACAAATAAAAAAATAAAACTAGATGTAAAGTATATATGTATATGATACTTATAATGTTGATTGAATAGGATCAGGGGCGGAGCCAGAGGGGGCTGAAAACCCCATGTTTGATTTTTTTTATAGTATTTAAACCTTTTTTACACAGTCTAGCTGTCTGGACGTTTAGATTCTGGTTCCGCCACTGAATAGGATCAATTGTGAAGAGGGTTAGGTCCACGAGGAACAAGTCGGCGAGAGACAGTATGCATAGAGTTGATATTATTGGTCTTGGAGTTGATAGCCTTTGTAATGGCTGAAAGGCTTGTGAGGAACATATGAGAATGAGAGTAGCTTTTGTCTGTTCCCTTCACAGTAACCTGCTGCTGCTTCTGGCTGTACGGCCTGCAACTACTTTCATCTAGAAGTACAACAAATACTATAACCAAAATAACTAACTTTTTAATTCCCATCTCTTTCTCTATAATGGAATGAGATTTTAGTGCAGAGAATTGTTTGTTTGTTGTATTAGGTTGATTCATTTCAACCTCATTTATAAAGAGCAGGGGATATCTGCCTGACTTTTTCTTGGTAGAAACAAAGATTATAGTACTATATATCTTTTGACTTTGGGAAAATGAAAATTGTTAATTGCAGTTGCAGGCACATCAAATCTTATTTATTATGAGTAATCACAAAAAAGGTTGACAATTGGAGGATGAGGCTCAAATAGCAAACCTCATCCTGTTCCTGAGTGGCATGCTCATTTTATTATTTTTATCTTTAAAACAAAGTCAACTATGTTCACACAACTTGTAGCTAGCTACTATACATTGCATTTCTCCTCAAATATGAATTCATGTTAATTAGTTTTATATTTCAGCCGGATGGAGCGTGTAAATAAGGGCAGCATATGTTGGTACTTGGATTGGGGGTTTTGTTGCTGACTTTGGAGTGTTTATTTTAGTCTCTTTCTGACTGTAAACAAGTTTTGGTGAAGCTGGATTCTAAATTTGTGTTGGGTTTCCTGACAAGTAATGTGAAAGTGCACCACACGGCTGATCTCCAGATACCAGGACCTTTGTAATCAAAATTGGAACATTCGGTTTTATTCCTAGTGTTGTTAAAGATGCATTGGTTTGTTAATATTTCGAATTCAACTGCTACCGAGTTTTAATCAAATTCATTATACATGTATAAGTAACATCAATAAAAGCTATGACATACTTTACATGAGTTTATTATAAAAAAAAGTCATTTATTATAACCGAACTTTAAAAATAATAGTTGTCATTTATTATGGCGTTGTTGTTGGTATATTTGCATATTTGCATATATGTTAGTGTTAAAAAAGAGAGAAAACTTAAAGGAGAAAGAAGGAGGTTAGTTTATAAAATTTGTATTTTGAAATTTCTACTTTTTAAACTATAGCTCAAACATAAAAACAACCACTAATTGGATTTTTATGGGTCGTGAGAGTATTTTCAATTGTAAACAACTCTAGAGTTATCAAAATTTAACTCATAATTCTAAAATATAATATATATATATATATATATATATATATATATATATATATTTAATGTTTTAATGTTAAAGAAACACCAAAAGTAACTAATATGGTCGGCACATTATTGTTTTATTGTTAAAATTACAATTTGTTATTAAAAAAAGGGCAAATTAAATGGAAAGATGTAACCAGTAGGAAGTTGGAAAAGAGGCATGGCTGATTTGAAAGGATCTTTCAAAAAATTCACACGGCGTTTGAGTTTTATTTTGGAAGTAGAACAGAACTGGTGACTTTTAAAGTCCACGTGGCATGTGGATTAAAAATAAAGAAATAGAAACTTTTTTGGATCCATATGACGTGTGGTGTCTGTTTTTCACACGAATTGTTATCTCTTCACTTTGGTGCATCGCTTCTTTGACCCGACTTCTCCCTGCTACATGTTTTCATATATTTTGTCAACTTAATACCCTCGCCAGTGTGCTTTATGCAAACATCTAAGATATCCATTTGGAGATAGGATCGATTCTGTTTTGAGTATTCGGTCCTAGCTAGTTTTTTTTTTCCTTTGTTTCTTGGGCTTTTGGCTTCCTTCTGTTAAAAAAAACAAATGAAATTTTAGAAAATGCATCGACCTATTGAAGTTTTTACATCTACACACCAACATTCACATGTCTAATAAACCTTGAAATCCATCATCAATCGACTGGCAGCTATATTTTATAGTAATTAATCTCCAACACACTTCGTACGTAAATGTCCCTTGAGTTTCAGCGTACACAACACAGGTCCATCCTGCCATATGTTTTTAATTCCACACAATAATGAGGTTGCTGGGACTCAAACTCTCAACCGTTTAGTCCAAACGGCTCTGATACCATGTCATGGAACCAATTGAATAGTTAAGGTCAAATTATATATTTTATATTAATCTCCAACCGAATTCAACTCCTTAATTTCAACTCCTTAATTTTTAAGTTCGGTGACTAGAGACAAATTTAGCAAACTTGATTGAAGTATGATTTGGAATCTTGAAGAGGCAGGAAAATGATGATAACTAAAACCAAAGTGCTGGTAACAACTAATTGGATCATTATGAGAAAAAGTTGAAATGATTGCAACTCTAAAATTAACTATAAGAATAGACCAATTATAAAAGTTCCACTCCACGTAATACTAATTAATTAATTACTAATAAATATATATATCAGCAAAGCAAAGCATGATTCGTCTAATTTGTTTTCATTAATTACAAGGCTACTGTTTCATCTACATTTGCATAGTTCATTACATTTTGTATTTATTTTCTTACTAACTGTTCACCACTGCATCAACATGTCAGAAAATTATTGTATTTTTTTTAATTGTTTTATACAGATAATTAGTAGGTCTGTATACATGCACGATTCATTTTTGGAGTTGACCTGCTATTATTAAAAATAATAATGTAGGAATCTCATAATTAAAAAGGAAGAGCTTTGTATGAAGATTAATCTGCTTGATTTAATTCAAAAATGTAGTTTACAATATGTAGTAATCAATTATACATTACATAGACTGCTGAATAAAGAAGAGAAAGAATTAATTATGAAGTGGATTAGGGCCGCCGGGAACAAGTTTATCCGGTACGCCGTATCTTGAGTTGCTGACATCTGATCTGCTTCTGCTTCTGCTTCTGCTTCTGGTGTGAGAGAGATGACGTGGAAATGGAAAAGAGGACTTGATTGTGTTTCTTATTTGATCTGATCTTTTCTGATTGACGGCAGAGGAGCTGATAATATGCCTGCTGCAAGTACAAGGATGGAATAAAATGATTGTCAGAAGAATTATAACAATTGAAAGGAAAGAACTTGCTGTCATGATTTGATTTGATTTCATTTCAGATTCAAAAACAAAGTGTTTTTTAGCAGTTTTAGTTGTTCTCAAGTCTATTTATAACCCATGAGTTGAGATGATGGAACTTAACTTCTCAGCCAATCATATTTTGGAGGATCTCAATATGCCTTGTTATCTCTAATCTCTATCTCTCTCCACTTAAACTTAAAAAAATCAAGAATAATTACTAAAACATGTGTTTGTTATTTATTTTTATTTTAGAAGGTGATAAAAGTAGAAATTTGTCCTAACATTTTAAAAGATATATCTTTAACATAAAAAAAAAAAATAGTAAAAATTAATCGCCTCTAACAAGGGGCGGAGCTGGCCCAAGGCTCGGGAGCTTCGGCCATCGATTCCACATTTGAAAAGTATTGATGCAGTATTTAATAGTCTCTTTAAATTTAATTTATATTACGGTTGTTGTAGAATAATTTCAATATTCTAAGATGGTTGAGTTGGTTAAGATGTGTGTTTTACTGCAAGAGGTTATGAATTCAAATCTGATCTTATAAGGTGGTTTCATCCCTCATCACCTCTCCATCTTCATTTACGAGATATTGTCTGGATTTAAAATTGCTCCATATTAAGGGGGTGTTTGGTTGCTTCTTTTCAGGCTTGTTTTGCCTTTTCACTTCAAAATGGAGAGTTTTAGATGTTTAGTTAGTGACCTCCTGTTTGCCTTTTACAATTGAAAAGCAGTATTAAGTGTTTGGTTAGTGATCTCATGTTTGTCTTTTACATCCGAAAAGCAGCCTTTTACAAAAGCAGAGAATCTCTGCTTTTTGGAAAAGTAGCTTTTTCCAACAGCAAACTGTAACAGTAACAGCAACAGCAACCCGTAAAGCAAACAGTAAATCGTAACAGTAAACAGCAACAACAAACAACAAAGCTCTAAAAATGTTGAGAACAAAATTTTATTGTTTCTTACATTAGAAATATACTTACACTTCCCACCAAAAAAAAAAAAAAACTAGAGGCAAATTTAGATCTATCCATAAGAAAATTAGGTGGGCAGATGTATAATAATGAGAATGTTTGAGGACAAATCTTGAAACGCGGGACATTAATTAGGACTTGCTGGCATTTTGATATTGATATTGATATGTACTACTTTTTCAGGAAAACGAAATTTACCCACCAAAAAAGCTATTCGTAGACTTGTGGCCCAATGAGTACCAATTTATGCAAGTTAAAGAGTTTAACCATAGTGTTTGCAGAGTCATATGTTACCGAATTAATGTGTAATTTTCATTAACCCTTGGCAAATTTAGAAAGAACACATATAATATAGTTGGATGAGATGAGAATAGGAATAGGAATAGGGTTGGGCATATAATTCCAGAGCCTACCAACTTGGTGGCGATATAAAACCAATTCACCAAAGCATCTACCCACATTTAGATTACCCTAGCCTACCCTAGCTAACTATGTCCCTTCCTAGTCTGTGTACTGTGCATCATCATATACGGTTGGTGCAAAAGAACAAATACATACACAGACACCACTTCTCAAAGCAATTTGTGCTGCAAACTCAAGGAATTTGTGATGCACCCCGAAAATTAGATACCCAAATCGTACAAATTGTTGTGTTGTACTGGGATTAGCTGAATCAGAAACAACTCGGAAGGTCAATGATTGAAAATATAAAAAATTACAGATTTTCTTTTAGTCTAGATGTGTCCCTCTCGTGTTAAATTCCTTAGAGGTTCTAGATAGAGTTTATATTTAGCGACGAAAACTTACATCAGTAATTTTAGTTTTTCTTTTCTTTGATGTTTGTTATGGTTGATCGTATGTTCAAAAAGTATCTATAGTACGATTCTGATAGTCTAAGCTTTGTAAACTCATGCTCCGCCCATGACCATCACCCATACAACCCCCATTTCAATCTTATTCATTAAGAAATTGAATGCCAACATTGAAAATAAAACTAAATAAATAAATGCTGATTCTCAAAATGCATATAAAAAATTTATTACTTTTAACTTGTTGATTCAAATAGAATACCTAAGACATGGGATAAAGAGAATAATACTGATTTCTACCGCAACCTTACGAACAAAAAAAAAACATTGACACAGTAGAGGCATTTTTATTAAACTATCCCTACAAACTCAAAAAAGTTGCATGAGTAAAATGTTCTGGTTGTGCTTTATATTTATGTAAGTGCCAAAGTCACTTCACGTCAAAAAAAATTGACACAACATGACACCAAAAATCAGTGTATAAAGAGAAAACCCCAAAGGTTTCTTCAATTGAAAATTTGAAATTAACATCTTAAACCATTTGTGGGATTCCAAATCTGAACACTAAAAGGGATAAAATAAGAAAAAAATGAAAAAATAATCAGTAAAAGATGATTTAAACGAAGATATGCATAGAAAATGGCCAACTTGGCCGAGTTACGGACCTACTAGGCGAGTCGAGCCTAAAAAGTTGTAGGCAGCATCCTGCTAACAATACAGCTCGGCCGACTGAGCCCCAACTCAGCCATGAACTCCTTGTGGTATTCTGTTGTTAGCTCCTGTTTTGAAAACAATACTCCCGGCATGAGGAATACACTTTACCAAATAATAATATCACAGGAAAAGAGGACATAGGTGCACTGCATGGCAAACACTGAGGCTGCCCAAACCAACTATAGAGTTGACATCCATTTACAGAAATCTGCCTCAATCTCCAACTTTTGACATGCCATTTTATTATTTTAAACTTCTAAACATTAAACCGGGTCTGTGGCATAACTATTCTATATTGAGCAAGTAAACTAGAAAATCGAATAATACAACATGAAGCATCCATAGAACACATCACTCCCTCTCACCATCTCATAAATTGTTTCTCGATTTCATAATCTTTTTCTACTCCTTGTCTTCAGTAGGAGTCTCTGCAGGTGCATCCGATGACGGCCCATCTCCAGCAGGCTTAACATCGTCCACTTCTCTTTTAACTTCTGCAGGTTCAGCAGGCTTAACATCATCTACTTCTCTTGTAACTTCTGCAGGTTCAGCAGCTTCCGCTTCATCAGTAACAGGCTTCTTGATAGTTCCAACCTTCACATACTTACTCATGAACTTGTACTCCCAATCCTGTAAGGCCTCCAATTCAAATGGTCCGAGACCTGAGATATCACCGGTCAAGTCTTTGTCTTCAAACGACATCTTTGCAAGAGCTCTGCTCGCATCCTTTCCCGCAAATAATGCATAAGGTCCGCCAGGTCCGTAAAACATTCTGCAGAAATTGAATCGCATGAATAACTATAAATTCTGGCTAAAACATCTGAAATGCATTGGTGGAAAAAGTTCAAGCGACCAAATTACTGATACACACACCTCAGCGGTAACTAATGCACTATTCAATATAGGATCCTCATAAAAATTGCAAACGTTACAATTGTTTCATAATGTTAAAGTGAAAAACAGAACACACAGCATCAATAAAGGTGAAGGTCAGCCAAAATCAAGGATGGATCATCTTGTACAATATAAATAAATGCACTGAATTGAGATTTAACACAGAATTTTAGAACTCCTAGCTAAGCCAGTCTAGAAGAAAAACTTGCAAGAGAAAAGCTGAAACATACATGATTCACAACTTCAACTATCTAATGCCACTTGCATAGTTAATACTCCGTATTCCCTCCATTTATACGTCTCTCTTAATGTAAACAAGGACAAAGTTCAGCAAAAAATTGTTAGAAGTGCATAGATAATACAAAAAGTCATGTAAAAGAAAAAATTGGTAAACCTTAGACTTGAAATTAAAAACAGAGAGAGTATTACAACAGGACTGTACGGACATAACAACTAAAAGCATCTATTTCAGTGCGACTCAATCCACTCTCAGAATTGCAAGCAAAATATAATTACATCTGTCTTGGAATCTCAAATTAAGATTGCAACTTTCAACAAGTGAAATCTATTTCAGATAAGGTGGTGCTTTCACGAGACTATTCAATGTTAAAGATATTTGAGCCTGCAGTTTCACAGATTACACAGCTACGGAACTACTAGGGCAATCCTCAAGGCATCAAACCCCCAATATATATATATATATATATATATAATTCTGCACTTAGAAGTTTGAGATTGATGTCAATCAGCAGCAAGCAATGTATCAAATGTTTAGAACTTCATAGCCAACCCAGAATTTTGATCATTAGCGGCAACCAATGAATCGGATTCACTCAACTTACTTTGCAGAAACTCCATAGTTCAACATCATAACACAGACTCTGTTCGCACGTATTAGGAATGTAGATATTACAACTAAAACATAAGATCACAATCACCTCAACAAGCACAAGAGTCAAAGTTGAGGATGACAACACTTAAACCTCAGATTGTCCATAAAAGCTATGGATGAAAACTAAGAGAATGATGAACTCCTCAATATTTGGACTGAATTTTTTTTTTTTTTTTTTTTTGCAACAGTGGTATTTAAAAGAATCTGCACTTTTCCGATCCACAAAAAAGTAGCATATTTTATCCAGACAACAAAGTAAAAGTTAAAAAGGAAGGTCAACAACATCAATAAACAAAGAATCTTTTCCCCAAAAATAAAGTTAATTTCAAATCCATCTATCATCTGATAAAAAGTAATCCCTAATCTGCAAAATCCACTAACTAATTTCAACAAATTCGAGATAAACCCCGACGACAACCAGAAAATTGGAAAATCAAAGAAATTAAATCGAAAAAATCAAATCCAAAACGTAGGATTTAGATATTATACCTGCTCTGGGAAACGTCATAGATCTGACCCTTAATAGCCATGAGCAAAGGTTTCTTAGGATCATTACCATCATATTGCTTGAGTTCTTCTTCAGTGACCTCACCGAGCTGAACAGGAGGAGGCAGAGGCTGCATCTGCTCCTCAACGCTTCTAGGCCTCGGGCGATTATTAGATGATCCAAATAGCTCAGATATGATGTAGTAAGCAGACAAAGCAAAAGCTAGAACTGTAAAGAAGGACGCCGGAGATAAACCTGTGTAGACGGTGATAGCATCCTTCAAAGACTCCCATAGCTCCAAAGCCATTTTTGGGGGTCTAGGTGTTGAGTTGCAGAGTTGCGAAAGAGAGGAGAAAAAAGATTAGTTGAGTCCACTCCAACAAGTTTGGTCTAAAATCTGTAACAGCGGATCACCGTTCTCGACCTCTTTAAAATAAATAAACTCGCTTTTCTTTTCTTTATTAATTAATTGGCATAATATCATTTGGATCCCTAAACTAAGGCATCAAAGTCAATCTTGAACTACCAAAATCATCGATTAGATTCTTGAACTAACAAAAAGATCATCAATTGAGTCTTTATTCTAAACAAAAATCTTCAATTGAGACTTCATCGAAAATCATTTTGTTGAACAATTTTAGACTTTCTTTCTTAAACCCATTTTGAACCAACATATACATTATTACAGTCTATGTTAAATAACCATAATTTTTTATTTTAGGATATGATCAGGATTCAATTAATAATTTTTGCTTAATTCAAAAATTTAATTAACGATTTTAATAGTTTAGGAGCTAATTTTTAATTTAAGAACCAAATAGGTATAATGCCTAATTTAGTAGTAGTAAAAAGTTTCCTTCCGACGCCTCAGATTCCCCGTCGTACTAGATGGGGAGATACCGTTTACCTTATTCATTGTTGTCTTGTTCTTCAATCGTTATTGGACTAAATTGCCCTTTGTATCTAAAATATTAATTTGACTCTAATTGTGTGATCAATAATTCATGAATTACATACAAAATTCGGTGTTTTATACACTTCTTTAAGATTTTTTAATTTGTGCAGTTTATATAAACTATTTTAAAAAAATAACTATTTGAATCAACTAAAAAAACTAATTTATTACACAATTAAATATACTACAGGTGATTTAATGAAGTATCTCTCCTCAATCGTAACGGTCGAGCCACCAGTTAAAAGAGACTTCAATATTATATATATTTACATCCGAGTCTGGGTCCGAGTCTGGTATCTTGATTTATAGAATCATAGTTGTAGCAGTTACGACTATTTCAGGTTGACAGCAAACTCATACCATTAATTAGATGTCATGTGACCTCAATATCGATTTAGGGCTCACAATTAAATTGTTCTATAAATAAAATGTGTTCAATTTATTCCTCATCGGCCTCCTTAATCCTTTTTATATCTTATTTCCGGCACTTAAGGTCTCAATGAGCTCAATTCAGATTGTACTACATCAAATTGGTGTGGTGAGCGTAGATCAGATCGATCAACGTCATGACTCGGTTAAGCAGTCTTGGGATCACTATACCATCTGATATACATTCGACATCCAACTAATCAACAAGGAACAAAGTCGGATGCAAATGACAACCACTCAAACCTCTACAGATAACTCCAGAGTTCAGCCTGCGCATGGAGGCCTAGTTAGGCTCATTAGATCTGGAGTAGAGAAAGTCCATGGATGAAATCACAACACATCTTTTCTGCAACGTGGCTTCGTCCATGAATAGATGAATATTCTCAATGTCAAATAGATAACGAAGATAGAACCGTTTGGAAGGAACTGAAAGAGGCAAAGGAAGCCAACAAACGTCCTAATAGAAAGGACTCGATTGTTTGCTCTAATTGACACCATACCATTCGAAACTACTCACACAAGAGGAGACATGTTGGAATCGAAGTGGACCTTTAGAGTCCACATAAGCAAGGAGTACGTCTACGTGTTTCAACGGAGTTGTCCCAAGATTCCCAATAAGAAGGAACCAAGGGTATATCTAAAAGAAGAGAGCATTACCCTTATTATCGGAGATGTACATCATCATTCTAAAACACTACCTAGAGATCATCACAGAGGAAGATTCGAGTAATTGTACTCCCCTTCTCCCATAAGGTCGCCTCAAAGACGTCATCCAGATTACTCCGACGAATCAGGATCTAATGAAGCTTGTCAGGGAGCTCAGCCGAATCTTACCACCGAAACCAAGACGAAGGGTGACAAAAAGCTTCGAGGCCAAGATTAGGGATGTAAATGGGGCGGGGATTACCCGTCCCCGATGGGGCCCCGTCCCGTTTTATTATGAGGCGGGGACGGGGACTAATATGTGCCCCGTTAGCGGGGATGGGAAAGGGTATCCCCGTCCCGCGGGGATCCCAAACCCGTCCCGTATTGTGCCCTGCAGGGATTCCCGATGGATTACCCATTTAATCCCCGATAACATATTATTAATCATAGAAAATAAAAAATACGTATAGAAAAATTTGAACCTATGATTAATCCGATTCAAATGCTTTACCTCTGTTTCACTCTATGTTTTTTTTTTTTTTTTTGTGAACCCTGAATTCAAAAGACAAAAGAAACAAAGTAAACAACAAAAGTAAGGGTACAGCAAAGTGAAGAAAAAACAAAAAAGAAAACAAGCAGGAAACAACCTACACTAACAAGGAGTACTAAGTAATGTCTCCTGGAGAATCTAATTTTAGCAGGTCTTCAAGTCCTGCACTTGATTCTTGAAGAGTTGTAATTCCTAACGGGAAATTATGTGCCTGAGAAGCTAAAAAATCAGCACATCGGTTCTGATCACGATGAATATGGATTATTATGATTGATTCAAAAGAGTTCATCTTGGCCTGAATACTCCGAATTAAAGAGCGTGTGTCAAATCCGACCCAAATTAAGATCAGATAAGACGGTGAGACGTTACCACTGACTTATTATATAAACCAGTAGCAGTATCTCTCAAATAAGGAGAAAAATCAAAGCAAAAACCAAATTCTGATTTAAAGCTAAAATGACCAACATATGTCGTTTCCAGCATAACTTTTTCATACGGAGTCTGATTAAGGCGATTCAAAAACCCCTGGAAACGTAAGATAATAATAAAGAACTTTCATTTAGGACTCCATGACAGATTCGGCCTATATCTGGTCGAAAAATGCATCACAAGATTCAGGTATGAATCTGATTTTCCAGCAGCACCTATATAGACAATTCTTTATTTACACCTAAACTCATCGAATTAACTCCAAATTTTTCCTATAACACCAAATAAAAATCACATACCCAATAATTATAATATATACTAATATCAATATATCAATTCTAGAAATTTAGACACAGACGTGACAATTCTCCCCACCTTAAGAAATTTCGTCCACGAAATTGTACTTACTCGTCTAGGTGAATAAATGGGGATATTATTGTCTCATATCCTCCTCTCTTACCCAGGTTGCTTCCTCACGAGAGTGTCTGTGCCACATGACTTTAACAAGTGGTATGGTTTTGTTCCTGAGGACTTTCTGTTCTCTAGCTAGAATAGCTACTGGTTCCTCTTTATAGGATAAGTCTTCAGACAATTCAATTGGCTGCTCTTGAATGATGTGATTTGGATCACTCCTATACCTCCGTAGCATTGAAACATGAAATACATCGTGTATATTGGAGAGATTCTAAGGCAATTGTAATCGATATGCAACTGGCCCAACTCTTTCCACAACTTCATATGGACCAATGAATCTAGGACTCAACTTCCCTTTCTTGCCAAATCGAAGCAAACCCTTCCACGGTGATACTTTCAGAAATACTCTATCTCCCACATCATATTCAATTGGTCTTCGTTTCAGATCTGCATAGCTATTTTGTCTGTCTTGTGCTTCTTTTAACTTATGTCGTATGATTTGCACCTTTTATGTTGTCAACTGCACTATCTCAGGCCCTAATAACTATCTCTTGCCTACTTCAGACCAACATAATGGAGTTCTACATCTTCTTCCGTATAAGGCTTCATAAGGTGCCATATCAATACTAGATTAATAACTATTATTATATGCAAACTCCATTAAAGGCAAATGTACATCCCAACTACTTTGAAAATTCAAAATGCTAGCTCTCAACATATCTTCCAATGTTTGAATGGTACGCTCACTCTGACCGTCAGTCTGTGGATGGAAAGCTGTACTGAAATTCAATCTTGTGCCTAATGCATCCTAGAAACTAGGCCAAAACCTTGATGTAAAGCGAGGATCCCTGTCAGAAACAATAGAAACCGGTATATCATGAAGTCTAACAATCTCCTTGATATACAACTGTGCCAGCTTTTCTAAAGAAAAAGTCACTTTCACCGGAAGAAAGTGGGATGATTTTGTTAATCTATCCACAATTACCCATATAGAATCATTACCATGTTGTGTACGAGGTAAACCACTGACAAAATCCATTGTAATATGTTCCCACTTCCATTCAAGAATAGGAAGTGGTTGTAAAGTACCAGCAGGTCGTTGATGTTCTCCTTTGACTTGTTGGCAACTTAAACATCTACCCACATATTCAGCTATCTCCCTTTTCATTCCTTTCCACCAGAAATGCTCTCGAAGATTTCTGTACATTTTAGTACTCCCAGGGTGCATTGCATATGATGAATCATGAGCTTCTTCTAATATCTCATTCTTGATATCAGTAACATTTGGAACACACATTTTGTCTCCAAACATTAACATGCCATCTATTACTTTATATTCAATCTTCTTCCCCTCTATAACGTCTTTTCTGATTTGCTCCAAAAATTCATCTTGATTTTGAGCTTCTTTAATTCTGTCTCAAAGAATCGGTCTCACCTTCAGCATTGCACATAATACTGTTGGTCCCGTGTGATTAGTTCCAAGGGGGGCGGGTTAGGAACTAATGTAACTTTTTTGCTAAATTAATCTTGTTGACTTGATAATTTTGGTGAGTTTATTACCTCAGCTTTGGTTAGCTTGGCCAATCTTAATGTAAGACAGCTTTAGTCAGATGCTGACTAAGACTGTTTCACTTGAGAGTTGGGAATTGACACTTTTGTGGTCAGCTTCTAACTCAGCACTCTAATTTACTTAGTGTTAGCTTTAAACAGTTTATATGCTGAGTAAATATAACAAACAACACATGCACACACACACACACACACACATATATATATATTTAAGAGAGTTAGAAATTACTCAGTATCACTTATCCTGGTTCGGCCTCTCTGCCTACGTCCAGTCCCCAGACTCGTCCGTGCTTTTAGAATCCAATACTGAGCTCTTTAAAGGTAGAGCACAAACCGGTTACAAGGCAGTTGAATATGCAAGAGTACCTTCCTCTATTCGTCTACTCAAGTCCTACTAAGTGCCACAACCCAGCACCTAGATTTCTCTACCACTGAGTATTTACAACCAAATACTCAGCACAACACTCTCAATTCACAATTGATACAATTTGCTCTTTTTCAGCTAAAGAACAGTTTAGATGATTACAAAATAATCAATCTAGCATTTACACAGGAATAGAAAGTTGGTGTAAGATTTCTTTCTTGTTTTTGAGTGCTTTGAGCTTGGATTTTTCTCTCTTGTATATTCTGTAATTCGACAATGATCCAAGAGGATTGCTTGTCCTTTTATAGTTGAACTTTGAGGATCAAATGATTTGAATTTGATTTGTCCGTTGAATCCAAAACGGCTCTTTTGGGGGACAACCTTCTGGTCAGCTTCAGATGTGCAGACCAATCTTGTTTTCTGATTTCTTCAGATGTCAGGCTTGTCTTCTTCCTACAGGCTTTGTCTTCTTGCGGCATTTTGTCTTATAGCAACGAATAGTTGACCCATGCATCTCGGAATTTGGCTTTTGCGTAATTCCAAGGCTTCAATTATTGGTGCAGACAGTTGTCGGATTTGTCTTTTAGCTAACGGATCATTCATGCTGTCCTGAAGATCACTCAGCTTCACTTCGATAGTCATTGTCTTTGATTGTCACCAAATCTCATACTGAGTTCTTTTTCACTCAGCTTCCGTGGTCAGCTTTGTTCTGCAAGATCAAGTTCTGAAGCAGACTTCTTTTATGCTGAGCTTTGTTCCACTCATCTTCTTTGATCAGCTTCATTCTTAAGTTGTTGTTTTGAAGATGACTTATCTTCTCTTGTGTTGAGTCGCTCTTCACTCAGCTTGCGTTGTGTTCTCATGCTGACTTTGACCTGTCTTAATTTTTATTTCCTTTTGCATTTATATTTATACTCAATATTGAACAAACGGATTAGTACAATTAAATCAAAGCACTTAAATTTAATTGTCTCTTAATCATGGATTAAACTTAAATGATTTTGTCAAATCAAAATCTTGTGGAAAGGTGTTTCAACAAACTCCCCCATTTTGATGTTGGCAAAATTTTTAATTTATGGAACTCAGAATTGAAATTCCTCATGATTGAATTACATTTTATTCTTCTGAAATTACTCCCCCGTAAGGGTTGCATATATTGTTTTAACTTAACTCTAAACCTTCTAAGATTTAATTGAGTAATTAGGGAAGACATGTTTATACTGACTTAGTTCAATCCTAGAAGATCTAATTCAGATGAACCTAGGTCAATTTTCAGAAGAGTTTAGTGAATAGTTTTGGTATCAGAGTTTATGTGCGGATGTATCAGAGGTAATGTGTCCTGAGTATATTTTTAATTTAAATTTATTTGTTTGTTCAATTTTAGACAGATCAGCATATAGTATAATAATAAGCATCACTTATGGAAAACAATGTGGATGAAAAATATGCTTAATATAAATGGTCAGCATACAAAAAATGCATAAGTTAATTTCTTAAAACTAAGCTTGAGCTACCCCTTTGCCTTTGTCTTTCCTCTTTTGCTTACTGCCAGAAGTTTCTCGTGCCTTTGGCTGAGTTCCATCAGCTTGTGCTTTCTCCCCCATTTTGCCACCATCAGGCGGAGGAGGGATGAAGGTATCATTGAGAGCAGCACGAG
Organism: Euphorbia lathyris; assembly: GCF_963576675.1. Classification (NCBI taxonomy): domain Eukaryota; kingdom Viridiplantae; phylum Streptophyta; class Magnoliopsida; order Malpighiales; family Euphorbiaceae; genus Euphorbia; species Euphorbia lathyris. The sequence continues at coordinate 25,248,286 of NC_088910.1, read as the reverse complement.
TTAGCTTGACCGAATATGCCTTGAGACGTTTCATGCTTTCAAATAACCCATCAAGCACTGGGACTCCATCGTCCAGAACTGTACCAGGGACGTGAATAGATGCGCTGATCATGCTGATCATGTATTCCTGTGACTTAGTTAGCCAAGATATTGCGTCAGTTAGCTGGGCATAAGATTGATGGTACATTCGAAGTACAGCCTTGTCGTAGATATCACGCTGAGCGTTTGTGTGACGCACATGTCTAAATAGGCTCTGAGTAGTCTGGAGGATAGTATTGGTTTTCACCAAGTCAGTTTCCATTTCCTCTTTACTCAGGTTTAGAAGACGGACAGCTTCACTAATTTCATCCATCGAACATTGGGAAGTTGAGGAGAGAAGTTCACGAGTGCCAGTCAGCTCAGAAGTTAACTGGGTAAAATAGTGACTTAACTCGGTAGAGGTAGCATAGCCCATGTTGACTGTAGGTAAAGCATTGATATGTCCCTGAAGTGAATTCATATGATTCACCATCATCAATATTAGCTCAGTCAGCTTGACAAATGATTCTTGCTTGGGTTGCTGTGTTTGGACTGAGGTCATGACACTTACTAATTATTTGAGATTCTTGATCTCATTGAGAAGTTGAGTGACAGACGAGAATTCTTGTGATTCAGCATTCGCAGACCCAGCAGCATCGGCATGAGAAGTGTTTAAATCCTGGAGAAGATGTTGAGCCGAGTCAATGATGCGACGTCCAGACTCAGTAGCATGAAGATAGGCAAATTGTGCCTCAGGATTTAGCTCAGTTGTCGGGATTCTAGTAGCATCTGATTGAGGAGGTGTTTGGTGCTAGCCTTGAGTAGAAGTGCCAGTATGGTCAGCAGTTGGACTTTGATTAGCAGCAGGAACTGATTGCTCAATATTCTGCGAAATAGGATGGGAAGGAGGTGGATCTACAGAGGTATTTACCTGCTCAACATAGACATGAGTTGGTGCAGGAAGAGGCACCCCAGGTTGAGCAGGATTTTCCTTAGCTTGCTTGTCTCCTTGAGCAGCTAGGAGTTCGAGCTCTTGCTCGGCTTGGTTTGGATTTTTTGGAGTCTTGGCATGTTGCTCAGTATGAGTAATAGAGGCTTGTTTTTCCTGTGTAGAGGGCTCAGGATGCGTTGAGAAGAACTTAAATTAAGTATCCGTGAGGTCAGTGATTTGATCCCTCAGAGGCGAATCATCTAGGAGGTCAATGACTGGAGACTTGTAGGCCTTATTCTTAAGCCTTTTCAACTTTTTGGTCTTTGAGGGAGAAGGGTCAGCAGAATGGAATCAAGAGATGATTCTACCCCGAGATCAGTGTTGAGGCCTTCTATCACCATTTCTTGCTCTGTGAGCTCAGCATCAACTGTTTTACTCTGTACTGCTGGACTTTCAACTTGCTCAATATTCTCTGTTTGTTCTTGCTCAGCATGAGCTTTTTGATGTTGCTCAACATCCTCATCATTATCATGCTGACCTTCATTGTTGCTGAGTTCTTCTGCTTCTTGATCAGCAGGAATTTGCTCAAGGTCAATCTCTTGGATTGTGATGAAGTGGGAATCATCAGGAACTGCAAAGCCAAGAGGGACAGCATCAACTGGACTCAGATCAGAAGTTCTCTTTTTCTTCTTCAGAGGGGTTTCCTCGCTTTCCAGTTCATCAGGCTCATCTTGCCTCTTTATTTTCTCTATTGACTTACCCTGCTCAGTATCAACTTTCTTTCCCTTAGAGACAATCCGGAGTTTCTTCGGAACAACGTCAACATCTTTTGAGTTGGTTTGGATTGCTTTGCGTTTCTTCTCTCGCTTGGTTTGGTCAGCAGGTTCAGTTATAGCGATGTTTTCTTCCTGAGGTTGCTCATCATCAACTTCCTCCTGAGCTTCCTTGATGACCCCTTTTCCCTTCTTGGGCTTGATAGGTTGGCCATATACTAACCCGAACAATAATGCAGCCGTGATTTCAGTTCCCCAAGTTTCTGTTTCATTAATCAAGTCGATCTGATGATCTTCGAGGATTCTGGTTATAAGTGAACCCATCCTCAGTTTGATAGTACTCCGTTGAAGTGCTCCTACCAGAAATACGGGCATATTGAGAGGGCTGTAGATTAGCATATGCCAAATGAAGCACTGCTCGAAGTTTGAAGCTGATGATGCTGAGTTGATTTTTGGGAAGATAAAGTTAGTTAGGAGATAGTGAGCCATCTTTTGATTTTGACCTATGCATGTACTGGGTATTTCTCCTTTGTGTTTCGCTGGTTTGCAGAATGTTGCAACGTGGTCAAGCTTTTCTTTAGTAGTTCTGAATTCCGTGCCGGTGTTTGGCAGATTTAGTAAGGTTGCGAGATAGGATGGGGTAGTCGTCAGCTTCTTACCTTTAACGTGGGTTACCAGATGGTCAACATCATTTCCATCAACACAGAGGTTGGAGTAAAATTCCCGTACTAACCTAGGGTAGGTTCTACCAGCAAGTGAAAAGAGTCCAACCCATTCATTTTTCTCAATCCATTCACAGAACGGTTGCTCATCCGTTATGAAGCTTGGAGAGAACCATCGACATCGAAGAACCTCGTGATTCTTTACGCTTGGATATACTTTAACAAAGAATTTTTCATTGGGCTGATTGTCCTTCGTTTTCTTCTTCTTCTTTGAAGAGGTTGCGAGGTCAGTTTTAGGGTTCTTGTTTTGGGTTTGGTCATGCTGACCTTGATGAGGAGGAGACTTAGGGTTTTCATCGATGTGGTCGTCGTTGTAACCACCACCGGAGAGATTTTGAGAATCCGTCATGATTGCGAATTCTTTGAGAGGATTTTGGGTTTTTGAGAGAGAGAGATTTGAATGCCAAGAATTTTGAATGTAAAGAGTACTAAGTGGGAATTCTTCCACTATTTATAGAGGTGCGAATTGATCCTGTTCGTTGAACTAGCCGTTTTACCTCGAGATGATCAACCGACAGAGATTCTGGCATTTATGACACATTCGGCGCATGGGTTTTTCTAATTATTGCTTACGTTATCCTAGGTGGCTATTAATACTTGTGCTAGCATTTAATGTTTCAAATGGATTTTACTCAGCATTAAGAATATCAAACGTTTGAGATTCTGAGTAGTCAGTTTTACGTAGGATAGTTGTTTGTGGGACTAGTAACTTAGCTTAGGATAATCACTCAGCATGTATGTCTACTCAACATAGGGTGATTTCATGTCATTTTTAACTCAGCATGCAACTGTTACTAATTTATCACAAATTACTCAGCATGGTAATCACTCAACATTCAATTAAGCACATAGAATTATTGAAGAGGATTAGACATACTGATAGCTTCCCTTAATATGTTAAATTGCTCACGAGCCAAGGGCTTCGTAAAGATATCCGCAAACTGTTCATTTGTTGATACGTAGGTCAGCTTGATCTCACCCTTGAGTACATGATCTCTGATGAAGTGATGTCTTATGCTGACATGCTTCATCCTGCTGTGTTGGATTGGATTTTTAGATAAGTCAATGGCACTCTTGTTGTCACATTTGACCTCTATTGTTTCTGTTTTGACACCATAATCCTCAAGTTGTTGCTTAATCCATAGGACTTGGGCCACACAGCTTCCATCAGCAACGTACTCAGCTTCAGTTGTTGACAAGGCTACTGATGACTGCTTCTTACTAAACCACGAAACCAGACAGCTTCCTAGGAATTGACATCCTCCTGAAGTGCTTTTTCATTCTAGATTATCTCGTCCATAGTCAGCATCAGTATATCCAATCAGTGTGAAGTCACTTGTATTTGGATACCATAAACCTGCATTAACTGAGCTCTGCAAATATCTGAAATTTTTTTTTACAGCTATTAAGTGAGATTCCCTGGGGTCAGCTTGATATCTTGCGCAATAACATACTGAGTACTGAATGTCAGGTCTACTGGCAGTAAGATAAAGTAGAGAGCCTATCATACCTTGATATAACCTGATGTCTACAGACTTACCTTTCTCGTCAGCACAAAGGACAGTGTCAGTACCCATTGGGGTTGATATGGGTTTGCATTCTTCCATATCAAACTTCTTTAGCATTTCTTTGGCGTACTTAGACTGACTAATGAAGATGTCATTCTTACCTTACTTGATTTGGAGTCCAAGGAAGAAGTTGAGTTCGCCCATCATAGACATTTCGAACTCAGTTTTCATCTGTTTACTAAACTCTTTGCACATAGAATCGTCAGTAGCACCAAAAATTATGTCATCTACGTAAATTTGTGCAAGTAGGGTATTTTTACCCTTTTTCTTAATGAACAAGGTTGTGTCAGCTTTGCCTCTGACATAATTCCTGATCAGCAGGAAGTTGGTCAACCTCTCATACCAAGCTCTTGGAGCTTGCTTTGGCCCATATAGGGCCTTTTTGAGTTTATAAACATGGTTTGGAAATTTTGGATCTTCAAATCCTGGAGGCTGACTAACATATACCTCTTCGTTTATAAAGCCATTAAGAAATGCACTCTTAACATCCATTTGATATAATTTAAAATTCATAAAACTAGCATAGGCACACAGTATACGTATAGATTCTAACCTAGCAACAGGTGCAAAGGTTTCACCGTAGTCAATGCCCTCTTGCTGACTATAGCCTTGGGCTACCAGTCGGGCTTTATTTCTGACTACGTTGCCTTGCTCATCTAATTTATTTCTAAAGACCCACTTAGTTCCTATGGTCTTTTGATTCCTAGGTTTAGGTACTAAATCCCATACCTCATTCCTTGTGAATTGATCAAGCTCTTCTTGCATGGCGTTGATCCAATATTCATCGTGCTCAGCATCAGCGAAATTCTTTGGCTCATGTATTGAGACGAAGGCAACATTGCTGAGATACTTCCTAAGCTGATCTCTGGTCATCAGCTTATTGTCAGCAGCATCAAGAATGGACTTCTCCGAATGTCCTCTTGGGATTTTTATTTCTTTGGGTAAAGTTGAGTTGTTTGGAACAGGTGTTTCTACAATCTCTGCAGGAATAGATTGGTCAGCAAAGGTTATTTCAATTTCTTGCTTACCTTTGGTCAGCCCTTGTATTGATGACTCAGAGGCTCCATTTTGATCAGCGGAAGCTGAGCTTGATTCATCGTCATCGAGCTGAGTTGACTTTCCTGCAGGGTCAGCTTCATCGAACTCAATATGGACAGACTCTTCTACAACCTAAGTTCATTTATTATACACCCTATATGCTTTGCTGTTAGTTGAGTACCCTAAAAAGATCGCTTCGTCAGCTTTAGCATCAAATTTTGCAAGATTATCTTTTGTGTTAAGTATAAAACATTTACACCCAAAGGCACGAAAGTAGCCAATGTTGGGCTTTCATCCTTTCCAAAGTTCATATGGGGTTTTCTTAAGAATAGGTCTAACTAAAGCCCTATTGAGAATGTAGCATGCTGTGTGGACAACTTCACCCTAGAAATACTTTTGAAGCTTATTTTCACTCAGCATTGTCCTAGCTATTTCGACAATTGTTATGTTCTTCCTTTCAACAACCCCATTTTGTTGAGGTGTTCTAGGAGCAGAGAAATTGTGGTCAATACCACTGGTTTCACAGAATTCATCAAACTGTTGGCTTTTGAATTCTCCACCATTGTCGCTTCTAATATGAGCTACTCTTAGGTCTTTGTCATTTTCAAGTTTCTTAATCAATGTTGTGAACATCTCAAATGTTTCATCCTTGCTACTCAGCAAGATGATCCAAGTGAACCGAGAGAAATCGTCTACAATGACTAAGGAAAATTTCTTACCTCCCAAGCTGAGTGGCTGGACAGGTCCGAAAAGATCCAAGTGTAGTAATTCCAATGGTCTCTTGGTTGAGACAATATTTTTACTTTGAAATGACTTCTTAGTTTGTTTACCTTGCTGACAAGCGTTACACAATTGATCTTTTTCAAATTTAAGTTTGGGCAATCCCTCAACTAGTTGCTTTCTAGCTAATTTGGCAAGAAGGTCCATGCTTACATGACCAAGTCTTCTATGCCATAGCCATGAGTTATCCTCTTTAGACACTAAGCATATATTTTTAGAAAACTGTTTTTCTAAACTCAGCATGTATACATTGTCTACACAAGGGGCAGTTAAAATTAATTCGTTTGTTTTTCCCTCGAGTATTTGACACTGAGTATCATCAAATACAACCTTTCTGCCGCTCTTGCAAAGCTGAGCTACACTCAGTAGATTGTATTTGAGACCTTTAACTAAGGAGACTGACTCAATAGTTGGGTTACCTCCGATAGTACCTGAGCCGACTATCTTACCCTTCTTATTGTCTCCAAAGCTTACACTTCCACCTCGTTTAAGCTCTAGTGTGATGAACTGAGTTTCATCACCAGTCATGTGCCTCGAGCATGCGCTGTCTATATACCATAGTTTTGATTTCTCTATGCATCTCAGGCTCACCTGCATTTTAGACTATTCATCTTTAGGTACCCAATTCTTTTTGGGTCCTCGTTTGTTAGCATAAACAGGTGCAAAGTCACATTTTAATTTGTGATGACATACTTTTATAGTGTGGCCACTTTTGCCACAGAAGTCATAGTGGGTTTCCCTTTCAGGGTGATGTTGAGTGTGGTCAGCATTATTGTGTTGAGCATGCCAACATACCTTAGTGGTATGTCCTTTCTTTCCGCAGAAGTCACATTGGACAATCCGCTTATTGTACCAACACACTTCTCTTGTGTGTCCCTTTTTCCCGCAACAGTCACACTGCGTGAACTGTTTATGCTGACTAGTACTTGAGTACTCAGCATGTGATTTATTTTTATTCGAGCCTCTTATTTGGCTCTGTAGGGTAGTGACATCCTTTTTCAGTTTCTTTGAATCTGATTGGACCTCCGAGACAAACTTATGCATAAGTTCTATGTTACTGTGCAAAGTTGAATTGTCTTGGAGAAGATATCGGAGGTCACTCAGCTTGACCTCTTCAATCTCATCACACCGCCTGCTGAGTGCTTTTACTTTCTTATTGCACTTTTTAGTTAGCGCATATAAATCACTCAGGGCGTTTATCATTTCATTTCTAAGCAAAAGTAAGGATGTTACCTCATTGTTGTGTTCCTCCTGGTCAGTTTCATCAGAGAGGTCAGCTTGCTCAGAATAAGTGTGGTCAGCATCATCGGCCATGAAGCATATATTTACTGTTTCATTTGCATCAGCTTCTGATGAGTTTGACTCATCACTATCACTCTATGTGGCTACCATAGCCTTTCTGCTGCCCTTCTTGTCTTTCTTTAGCATGGGACAACTTGACTTGATGTGCCCAGTTTGGTGGCACTCGAAACATGTGACAGGCTTTGAGCTGTCCTTCTTATATTTGTTGTCGCTGGGCTCAGCTTTGTATTTGTCATTTCTTCTGAATGACCTTTTGCTATTCCTATCATTCTTCCTGAACAGCTTCTTCATTTTCCTGGTGAACATTGCCATTTCCTCATCATCTGATGAGTCAGCTTCGGTGGAGTCAGCTTTCATGACAAGTGATTTTTGTTTCTTGTCTTCTGACTTCTCTTTTTCTTTAAAGTTTTTCATTGATATCTCATGAGTCAGCAATGATCTGATCAGCTCATCGTACTTATACGTAGTCAGTACCTGAGCTTCCTCTACTGCAGTCTTTTTGGCCTGCCAGCTTTTGGGAAGACTTCTCAAGATCTTCTTCACATGTTCTTCCTCGGTGAAGTTCTTTCCAAGTATTTTCAGCTCATTTATAATGTTGGTAAATCTGGCATTCATTCCCGAGATGTCCTCTTATCATTCATCTCGAACAACTCGTATAATCTCATATGCTGATTTACTTTTGATTCCTTGACCTTGCTTGTGCCTTCGTAGGTCACTTCAAGCTTTTTCCAAATCTCTTGTGCTGACTCACAACCTGAAATCTTATTATATTCTGCAGCATCTAAAGCACAGTGAAGCATATTGATAGCCGAAGCATTGTTTTGAAGTTTTCTAAGGTCATCTTCTGACCACTCAGTTTCACTCTTAACAACTTTCTCATTGTTAACAGTTTTATATGGCACGTATGGGCCTTGAACTATTGCAAGCCATGCAATCATGTTTGTGGCTTGAATAAAGTTCTTCATCCTATTCTTCCAGAATGTATAATTAGAGACAAAGAATAGGGGAGGCCGACTAATTGATAATCCCTCAGGGAGTATCTGTGTTGTTTGGTTCCCGGAAAGGAAACGAGTGCTGTTCTCAGCCATTTATCGGGATCAGCTCAAGATAGTTATATCTTTGAGTAGTGTGCTTAGGCTCTGATACCACTTGTTGGTCCCGTGTGATTAGTTCCAAGGGGGGGTTAGGAACTAATGTAACTTTTTCGCTAAATTAATCTTACTGACTTGATAATTTTGGTGAGTTTATTAACTTAGCTTTGGTTAGCTTGGCCAATCTTAATGTAAGACAGCTTTAGTCAGATGCTGACTAAGACTGTTTCACTTGAGAATTGGGAATTGACACTTTTGTGGTCAGCTTCCAACTCGGCACTCTAATTTACTCAGTGTCAGCTTTAAACAGTTTATATGCTGAGTAAATATAATAAGCAACACATGCACACACACACACACACACATATATATATATATATTTATTTAAGAGAGTTAGAAATTACTCAATATCACTTATCCTGGTTCGACCTCTCAGCTTACGTCCAGTCCCCAGACTCGTCCGGGCTTTTAGAATCCAATACTGAGCTCTTTAAAGGTAGAGCACAAACCGGTTACAAGGCAGTTGAATATGCAAGAGTACCTTCCTATATTCATCTACTCAACTCCTACTAAGTGCTACAACCCAGCACCTAGATTTCTCTACCACTGAGTATTTACAACCAAATACTCGGCACAACACTCTCAATTCACAATTGATACAATTTGCTCTTTTTCAGCTAAAGAACAGTTTAGATGATTACAAAATAATCAATCTAGCATTTACACAGGAATAGAAAGTTGGTGTAAGATTTTTTTCTTGTTTTTGAGTGCTTTGAGCTTGGATTTTTCTCTCTTGTATATTCTGTAATTCGACAATGATCCAAGAGGATTGCTTGTCCTTTTATAGTTGAACTTTGAGGATCAAATGATTTGAATTTGATTTGTCCGTTGAATCCAAAACGGCTCTTTTGGGGGACAACCTTCTGGTCAGCTTCAGATGTGCAGGCCAATCTTGTTTTCTGATTTCTTTAGATGTCAGGCTTGTCTTCTTCCTACAGGCTTTGTCTTCTTGCGGCATTTTGTCTTATAGCAACGAACAGTTGACCCATGCATCTCGGAATTTGGCTTTTGCGTAATTCCAAGGCTTCAATTATTGGTGCAGACAGTTGTCGGATTTGTCTTTTAGCTAACGGATCATTCATGTTGTCCTGAAGATCACTCAGCTTCACTTCGACAGTCATTGTCTTTGATTGTCACCAAATCTCATACTGAGTTCTTTTTCACTCAGCTTCCATGGTCAGCTTCGTTCTGCAAGATCAAGTTCTGAAGCAGACTTCTTTTATGTTGAGCTTCGTTCCACTCAGCTTCTTTGATCAGCTTCATTCTTAAGCTGTTGTTTTGAAGATGACTTATCTTCTCTTGTGCTGAGTCGCTCTTCACTCAGCTTGCGTTGTGTTCTCATGCTGACTTTGACTTGTCTTAATTTTTATTTCCTTTTGCATTTATATTTATACTCAATATTGAATAAACGGATTAGTACAATTAATTCAAAGCACTTAAATTTAATTGTCTCTTAATCATGGATTAAACTTAAATGATTTTGTCAAATCAAAATCTTGTGGAAAGGTGTTTCAACAAATACTGCCTCATCTCCACAAACCAGTTCAACATTCAAAGCTCTCATATTAAGCAATAAATGCATTCTCACTGATCGTATATAGCTCAAACTTTCAATGTTCTTACGACTTAAAGCATCAGCTACGACATTAGCTTTACCAGGATGATATTCAATAGCAAGAATTTCCAGGAACATTTGGAACATTTCATTTCTGAGCAGAAGAGCCGAGTCAGGTCATAGTCTTTCAATAACTCAATCCATCTCCTTTGCCTCAAATTCAATTCCTTCTGTGTCATTATATATTTCAAACTTTTATGATCAGTGAATATTAGACACTTGTCACCATAAAGATAATGTCTCCAAATCTTTAAAGCAAACACCACGGCATCTAATTCAAGATCATGTGTCGGGTAATTTAATTCGTGTGGCCTTAATTGTCGTGACGCATAAGCAATAACTTTATCATTCTGCATCAATACAATCCCGAGACCTTTCTTTGATGCATCACTGTACACTGTATAACCTTCACCCACTATAGGTAGTTCTAACACAAGAGCACTGATAAGTCTTGACTTTAATACATCAAAACTTTCTTGACATTCAGGTGTCCACTCAAATTTAACACCCTTCCGCAGTAATCGTGTCATCGGACAAGCTATAAGTGAGAATCCCTTTACAAATCTTCTATAATAACCCGCTAAACCCAGAAAACTACGTACTTCATGTACATTCGATGGTGCTTCCCAATTAGCTACAGCTTCAACTTTCTTAGGATCAACTAAAATTCCCCTAGCTGATACCACATGACCTAAGAACATAATTTCATCAAGCCAAAACTCACATTTGCTAAATTTTGCATACAATTGCTTCTCCCTTAGAATCTGCAAAACTGTTCTCAAGTGCTTACTATGATTTTCCTTATCCTTAGAATACACAAGAATATCATCAATAAATACAATCACAAATGTATCTAAGTAAGGTTTAAAAATCCTATTCATAAGGTCCATAAAAGCAGCAGGTGCATTAGTTAATCTAAATGGCATAACCAAAAATTCATAATGCCCGTATCGAGTTCTAAAAGCTGTTTTCTGAACATCCTCTTCTCTGACCTTCAATTGATGATACCCAGTTCTCAAGTCAATTTTTGAAAATATGGTTGCTCCTTGCAATTGATCAAACAAATCGTCAATTCTAGGTAATGGATACTTGTTTCGAATAGTAACCTTGTTCAGTTGACGATAATCAATGCATAACCGCATTGTACCATCCTTCTTTTTAACAAACAAAATTGGAGCTCCCCATGTGATACACTAGGTCGAATATATCCCTTATCTAATAACTCCTGCAACTGCACTTTCAAATCATTCATTTCTGCCGGTGCCATTCTATATGGTGCAAGTGATATAGGAGCAATACCAGGCTGCAAATCAATTGCAAACTCTACTTCTCTTACTGGTGGTAACCATGGTATTTCATCCGGAAAGACATCTGGATACTCATTCACAATTGGCACATCTTCTAATTTAGGAGATTCTTTATTACTATCTACCACATATGCCAAGAAAGCTCCGCATCCCTTCCTTAGCATTTTCATAGCTGTCATAACTGTGACTATACTTCTACGTACACCTCTCTCACCATGAAACACATATCCCTCTCCATTAGCTAATTTAACTTTCTTTTTAGAACAATCTACCATTGCTTGATATTTAGATAATGAATTCATGCCTAAGATAACATCAAATGTTTGCACCATCAACGGTACCAAATTCACGTGTGTAAAAGACTCTCCTAACGCCACCTCACAATTAGGATACACATGTGTACATACTAAAGAATCTCCCATAGGCATGCTAACAGTTAAACGTTCTGGCATAAGTTTTGACTCCTAAATTATATCAGACATAAATAATGGCAACACAAAAGAATGTGTAGCACCAGGATCAATAAGTAGATAAGCATCTTTTCCAAATAAAGAAATCGTACCAGTGATAACTTCTGCAGATGCAACAACTTCTTGTGGAGTCATAGCAAAAGCTTGAGGTTGAGTTGCAGCTCTATCTGACTAATTACCCTGATTCCTAGCTCCTTGAGAAGTATTACCAGCTCCTCTTCCCATATTAGCACCTCTACCATTACCCCGATTACTTCCTCTCCCAAACAAATTACCTCTACTTCCTCTGTCAGTCTGTAATCCTCTGCCCCTACCAACTCTATTCAGTTTAGCACAACTAGTACGTACAAGTCCTTCCTCACCACACTCATAACAAACAATTCGTCTCTGTGGTTCGGTTGTCCTCCCTGAAGGACAATCCCTCTGTAAGTGACCACTTCCGCCACACTGAAAACCATGTAACGCTCTCTTTCTGCATTCACCTGAATGAAATTGCCCACACTGACTACACTTTAAAACATTACCACTACTAGCAATTGAAGGACTGTGTGAAGCTTTGCTAAAAGTATCAGGTGCTCGAAAAGTACTACGATTCACAAATGCCCCTCTTGAAGCCTGACTTTGTATCTGACTACCCCGAAACTGAGATGGTCCTCCTCTAGCAAACTTTGATCTCCCAAACTCCCCTAACTGCTTCTGACTAGTCTCAGATTCTAACTTGCCCCTTAACTTTTCTTTCTGTAATGCTTTCTCTACCCAACCACGATAATGTACACCCTCGTATAAACTCAACTCATTTTGATAAAATGCACTCAATCCATCCTTAAATCTCTCACATTTCACTTCCTCAATAGGAAACCACTGACTAGCATACCGGTATAAATCATCAAACTTGTCCACATACTCTTTCATAGCCATAGTCCCCTGTTTCAAATTAAAGAACTCATTTCTCTTCGCCTTCTGAAATGTTTTAGTCAGATATTCTCTCATAAACTCACGTTTGAAAACTCCCCAATTCAACCCTTCAGGATACAAACCCCTGATTCGAGTTAACCATGCGTCTGCTGGTCCATGTAATAAACCAAACACAACCCTGACTTTATCCTCATCCCGTAACTGCATAGTACTAAAGGCTTTTTCGGTAGCCTTTAACCAATTGTCAGCTTCCTCAGAGTCAATTGTACCTTTGAAATCAAATGCCCCACAATTTTTGGCATCCTCAATCAGCTCACTGGGCCTTCTATGTGCTTCACGTGTTTCCATCATGGTAACAAAAGCTTCAACTAAAGCTCGGGGTTCAAGTTGTACTACTTGTGGCATTGCACCCTGTGGAGCCACATATGGTGCAGGTTGTTCAGCTTGAAGATTAACAGGTCGACGTGGAGGCGATGGTCGTTGTTGTCTTTGAGGTTGGTTAATGGGTGGAACTCTTGCATCAGAGGCTTCACTATCCCCTATGCCCTCACGACCCCAGCCTATCTCACACCATTCCACAAGTTCTCAACTTCAGCTATATATATATATATATATATATATATATACACACACACACACACACATGTAGATAATACAAACCAAACCAAAGGACACTACCAAAAACACGTTATACACGTGTCCTTATACTATCCACATATATGTACATGAACAAAATGGATGCAATACCCTAGAGATGACTTGCACCTCGTAGCTGTAACCGAACCTCGCCCTAGGATCGAGTACCCCTCTCGGTACCTTGCACTTTTTAATAATTACCCTAAACTTTTAATTTACACCTAAACCCATCGAATTAACTCCAAATTTTTCCTATAACACCAAATAAAAATCACATACCCAATAATTATAATATATACTAATATCAATATATCAATTCTAGAAATTTAGACACGGACGTGACAGCGTGAGGAGTGATTTAAAAGATAGTTGTTTTTTATGTTGTTAATCACTCTATATCTATTTGTTCATTATATTCTCTTTTTTTCCTTTTTTCTCTATTCTTTTCATTTATTTATTTTTCATATATTCTTTTAAACTTTAAATGGGTAAACGGGGATACCCGCGGGGTCGGGGATTCCCCATGGGGCGGGAATGGGAATGAATTTTGTCCCCGATTGTTTCGTGGGACGGGTATGGGGATTCCCCGTTTAGTCGGGAAACGGGGATAAGAACTCCAATCCCCACCCCGTTTACATCCCTAGCCAAGATCTAAGGATTGACGCAGCTTAAAGAGCAGTAATGAGCTCCAAGACTTAGAGATAGCAAAGTTCTTTTAGAGAATGAGGGGATGTACAACCCTAATCGTAAAGAACTCTGAAGCGCCATGGTTAATGCTAGCATCGATCTAGGATCCCTGAAATAATGATACGAACTCACCACTCTGCAACAGTTGCGATGTACCGACTCTAGCATTCTCCTCTACGGGCTCAGCCTCCTCAAGAGTTCTTAGACGAGTTATCACATTAAGGTGTGAATGTGCATGATATTAAGGTCTCTTTGACTAGCCATGTGATTTCGATAGTTACTGTTGAGGAGGGGTTACCTAATTGGGTCACATATAATACAATTAATTGTGATATCACTAACTTTGCAAATTATCTTATATATAAGGAGTGAATTTGCAAATTAACTAAAATATACTAATATTTTTTATTGAAAATTAACTCACATATTTTTTAACTCCAAATTGCTCAAATTAAAATTATTTTTGAAAATAAAAAAAGATTAATTTTTTTTATAGAATTTAAATTAGAGGTGAATGATTTATTTATTTTTATAAAAGTCAATAATTTGTATATTTTTTTTCTCTAATTGGAATTCTTTAAAATAATAATAATAAAATAGAAGATTTATTAAGAAGTATATTAGAATACAATGAAAAACCAAAAATTAAATTGAACTACAATTCAAATTCAATATTATATCTACGATACAAAAGAATTACAATCTATATTGAAATGGAAACAACATCAATTTATTATGCTATAAATTATTTCAATCAATATTTTTCTAATGTTGTACATGCAAAAACTTCAATTACATATATACATTTAGTCTTTGCATTAAAAAACTTCAATTACATATAAAAAAAATCATAAGAATTAGGCACAAATTCATCTTGACGATAATCATTTTGCTTGATGGAATTTCATGATCACTAAAGTATTCGAATTCAATTATTCATTAGGATAAAATAACCCAATATATCCAATTGAATCAGCTTAAGGTGATGCGTTCTCATATTTTCATCTCGTAATATCCCATTAAGATAATCAATTTGTTCTTCATTCTCACTCTATACAATATCAGTCACCCTCATAGTTATCACTTCTTTGACTTTATTAATATTTTCTATTAATTGTATATTATTGAATTTCGAAAGCAAGAACACGAAACAAACAATGGAAAATAAAACAAAAACAAATGGACAAAAAAAATATGAGAGAATTATCTGTCTTGTTTTTTTTATTTCGAAAAT
Source organism: Euphorbia lathyris (assembly GCF_963576675.1). NCBI lineage: Eukaryota > Viridiplantae > Streptophyta > Magnoliopsida > Malpighiales > Euphorbiaceae > Euphorbia > Euphorbia lathyris. The sequence goes on along the minus strand of NC_088910.1, from coordinate 25,233,139 downwards.
AAGAGAGAATGTCAAGATATAGACATATAAAGAGATGAATGTAAATACTTTTTTGCCCATTAATTCAAATATTTATTTTTTTTAATGAAGTATTTAGTCCATAATTTAATTTTAGCTAAATAGAAATATATCGTAATTGTAACCACTCAGTAAAAAAAAACGTTTATAATTAATATGTGAAATTAATTCTATTAATTAGAGAAATTAAACTTAACATTTTCAAAAATTGAAGAGATTCAAATAAAAACATTTTTAATTAATATTTTTCCTACAACTTGTCTTATGATCATGTTTCATTTCATCCATTAAAAACTCTTGAAATACTAACAAATTTGTACAAACCACAACATAATGGTTAATAACTATAAAGATCAGTGTTATAAAAACAATTGTATACTATCTCATAATTAATGTACATTTTAGGATTTTGAGCATCCAAATTTATTTTTATTTACCTTCATTTTGAGTTCATATTTAGCACAATCCAAATTCTTCAAGAATTAACATCTTATCCAGCATACCTTCAATCTTATTGTAAATCCCTTATGAGAGAAATTCATAATGGACATGTTCCGTTTGTAAAGAGATTTGCAAATCTAGTAGCTCATATTTTAGTCGGGGTGATTGATTCTATGTCAGATTTGGAGAATATGGGTGCTTTACTCCCTCCATCTCTTGTTTCAATTTTGAGAAGTGATTAATAAATTTATTCTTTTCTTTTCAAGAAAAAGTGTATTGGACGCTTACAATCTCTTTATCTAGAGGATTGGACAAAAAAAAACTTAACTTTTTTATAATAATAATAATAATGTAGAATCCATGATTAAAAAATGAAAAATGAGTTTAGAATGATAATAATAAAATAACATAATTTATAATTGAAATAATTCATTGTAAATATAATGTTTTAATACCTCTTTAATTATTATTTTCAATGTGTTTTCAACTTCAATGAATAACTATTATCGTGAAACTTATATCTAGCGCTTAATCTAACATGTGCCATAAGGCACAGGTTTATCTACCATAAGGCACACGTGTAGCATATTAACTATGCTATGAAAAAAGAAAAAGTAAGATATAGGTATTAATTATGCTATTTCATAGGTATTAGTTACTTTTCTTTTTGGCAGTAAACCTCTAAAATTCCACCAATATATGTAGGATAATCAATTTATTAGTCCCCATATTTTGAAAAAATATACTGTTTAGTTCTTGTATTTTCAAAAACATACTGTTTACTACTTGTATTTTCAAAACATAATGTTTAGTTCCTGTATTTTAAAAAACACACTGTTTAGTCTTTGTATTTTCAAAAACACACGGTAACATACTGTTTAGTCCTTTTATTTTCAAAACACACTGTTTAGTTCCTGTGTTTTAAAAAACACACTGTTTAGTCCTTGTATTTTCAAAAACACACGGTAAGGTTCCTAATATTTTTCTCGATGAACTGTTTAGTCTTTCCGTCTGTTTGTTAAATTTTTTACCGTTTAGGAAAACGGTAGGGACTAAACAGTTCATCAAGAAAAACGGTAAGGTCATCGTGAAAAATGTTAAGGACCTTACTGTGTGTTTTTTAAAACACATGGACTAAACAGTGTGTTTTTTAAAACACAGGAACTAAACAGTATATTTTGTCAAAATATAGGGACTAATAAAATAATTACCCATATATGCATGAGTTTTTTTTAAAAAATCTAATAAGTGAGTTACTTATTAATTATGTCTTATCCTATGCCTTATGGCATAGGTTAGCCGGACCGTATATCTATTTGTACCAAAATGCATAAAAATAAAAAATGCAATCCATATCAATTAGATAAACTTAAATTAAAAAAGAAATTAATGGACTTCATCAGACTCTAAATTTTAAAAATTAATCTAATTTCAATTAAACCTAACAATTTAGTTCATATAAAGCTTAAAATTTAATTTTAGTTAGAGTTAACAATCAAAACGATTACACCTAGCAACATATACTAGAAAAGAATGCAAATGTACAAAATCTTTATTTTCGTCATTTTAAAAAAAAAACAAAAAAAAAATATAGCTAAAGTAGCGAGAGGTATGGAACCTGTGTAACGGCAGAAATGGAATTTCATCCCTCAAAGATGGAATTATACCAACTATTGTTTTATAAAAATAAAGCAACAACACAATCGAGAACAAAATAACCACTACATATGAAAAAAAATCGAATAATTACCTTCAGAAACATAAGGATTTCTTGTAATTTGTGACACCTTTGTGTTTTCCGATTGTAGTCGTTCATGTATCTTCTATTTCTAACGGATTTTTTCAATTGGAGATATCAAAGTCTGAATTCTCCAAATTCTTGAAGAAAATGCTATTAAATAGTTTATCAATAAAAACCGCTCCTAAATAGATCTGAATCTCTTAATGAAACAAGAACAAAATTAAAATTATATGACTATATTATTTAAAGTAAGAATAAAACTAATACATCATTAAAATTAAAGGTCGATGGGGACTTTGGTATTCGGTGGCCAATGAATATAATAATGTAATACTATCTACCATGCTTTATATATAAGTTTATTTCTGACTTTTGGATTTCTTTCTAAAGTAGCGAGAGGTATGGAACCTGTGTAACGGCAGAAATGGAATTTCATCCCCCAAAGATGGAATTATACCAACTATTGTTTTATAAAAAATAAAGCAACAACACAATCGAGAACAAAATAACCACTACATATGAAAAAAAATCGAATAATTACCTTCAGAAACATAAGGATTTCTTGTAATTTGTGACACCTTTGTGTTTCCCGATTGTAGTCGTTCATGTATCTTCTATTTCTAACGGATTTTTTCAATTGGAGATATCAAAGTCTGAATTCTCCAAATTCTTGAAGAAAATGCTATTAAATAGTTTATCAATAAAAACCGCTCCTAAATAGATCTGAATCTCTTAATGAAATAAGAACAAAATTATATGACTATATTATTTAAAGTAAGAATAAAACTAATACATCATTAAAATTAAAGGTCGATGGGGACTTTGGTATTCGGTGGCCAATAAATATAATAATGTAATACTATCTACCATGCTTTATATATGTAATACTATCTACCATGCTTCATTTACTTGTAACTCTTACTTTCTTTTATTACTTCAATTAATAAGCTAATAATTGACAATAAATAATGTGTTAATGTAGAGTTTGAACTTTTTTAATATTATTCTATATTATAAAGGGATAAGGTGCAAAATACCTCCAACGTTTACAATCAGGAGCAATTTTATCCTTAACGTCTAAAATGATACAATTTTACCTCTAATTTGGGTCATTTGAGAAATAATTCATCAAACTGTCTTTTCGGTTATAAATCTTGTCATCTACACTTCACATGTGAGTCATTTTTATCACTAATTAGTAAGAGATCATAAACATGTGATTAGACGTGAAGGAATTAAAAAAAATATATACTGTCTTTTGTACTAGTTGGAAAAAAATTCAAAATATTTCACCGAATTTATAAATATTAATCTCCAATTTTATTATTAAATCACATATGAAATATTTTTTTAGACAAACTGATATGCAATTGGTGTAGAATAAGGAACAAAATATATGTGTTTTATAATAATGTCTGAAATTGAGCCAGCATGTCAATGTTATGAGTAAAATTGCTTTTGGCGGCTAACGTTAGGGTAAAATTGTATCATTTTAGACGTCAGTGGTAAAATTGCTCCTAGCTATAAACGTTAAGGGTATTTTTGCACCTTATCCCTATTATAAATATATATATATATGGTTTTTCAATTTTCCCTCGCTGCTATTTTGACAACTTATCAAAAAATATTTTTAAAACTCTTATTGTCCATTTCTTTTTCCTTCTGTTATTATATATATAGTATAGATACTGTATTATTAATTTATTGACAAATGAAGCTTTAGTGGAATCATTTACAGATGAAGAAATTGTTGAACGAGTAATGGGCATGGAAGATAATGACAATTAAGATTCAGATGATAATAACGTTATATCACATCTTTCTTCAAAAGAAGTTTTTCTTGTTATAGAGATTTTGAAAAATTACTTGCTTCAAAATGAGAAGAATATGCTGAATGTAGTTTATGCCCTTCAAAAAGTTAAAAATTAAACTGAGTTCAGTTCGTATGAAAAGAAGAAACAATTGGCTATAGATATATATATTTTAGAGAAATATAAAATTTGAAATAAAAATTATTTAGTACTTTATTTTATGAATTATATATGTAATTTCTATACGTATTTAATGAATTATTATTTTATATTTTTAATGAATCTCAAGAATTTTTTTAAAATTCTTATCTTATGCATTCAATGAAGTTATTATTTTATTCCATTGGTCGATAAAAAACAATTATTATTTAATCGGGATTTTACTATTTTTTTTAACAGTAATCTTAGATTAATGAATAGCAAGTCTGACATTGTTACATACAATGTGCCAAATTGGGGCAGAACAGTCCTCCATAAACACAATCGGTTCATTTATATCAAAAGTCCATGCAACAAGGGAATGAGCTACTCTATTGCCTTCTCTATGCACAAAAGAGAAAGTACAACTACGAAAAATAGAGCTTCATGTATGAACATTTTCGTATAGGAAAAAAGAGATAGAACTTCGGGAAGTCATCTTTTTGTAGAGCTTGCACAACAATTTATGTGTCAGATTCAACAATGATATCATTAAAGCAACAATTCCTTGCAAGGAGTAATCCTTCAGAAGTGCTTGAAGCTCTGCCTCCTCCGCTGAAGTGCAACCACCAATCGGAACTCCAGTTGTCGCCATAATCTCACCTGCTGCATTTCTAATGACCAACCCCGCCCTACACGATGGCCATTCATTCCAATTTTGGCATCCCAATTGATTTTCATAACGCCACTCGAAGGAGGGTTCCATACTCTTGCAGGTTCACGGGTTAGTGAATTAGAAAGCAGGTCATTTGTCGGCTTAGTAGAACTAACAGTCATACCAGTTCCTTATTCTTGAATAAAAGCATCAACCTTGTTAAGTAATATCCTTGATTCAATCCACTTATGCTCATGAAGAAATTTATTTCGCCGATACCACAGCTGCCAGAGAATGGCCACCACACGTCTAATTTCCGCCGCAGGCAGCCCCTTTCCACAAATGTCAAGCCAGCTCCGAACATCTTTAGATAGAATCTTGTCTACTCGTATAGATAGGTCCACCATCTTCCACACCTCCTTCACCGTTGTACATGATACAAAAATATGATACACAGTTTCGACGAAATATAAGCATATTTGACAATTGCAATTGCAGTTAATCCCTAGCCTAAACAATTCAGCTGAGCAAGGAAGGCGCTAAAAGTCCCAAAAATTAGTATAATCCTGAAATGACATTTCGGGATATCTCTCTGTTGGTCTATTTGTTTCTGCCAAATAATGCGCAATAAATTATACAAGTATCTTTTTCCAATATCTAGATTTTGCAAAAAAAAAAAACAAAAGGTAGTTAGGTAATTCAGAATTATTTATGATATGATAGATTGGTAGGTGCAGCATTTAAACAAGGACGAACCCCATTCTTTCTATGAATGATTTTTTATAATATGATAATTTCAGTAAGAAAGTTGCAGTTTTTATTTTTCTAATAATTTTCTTTTCTCTTACATTACATTCAATAATTCTTCAAGGTGTGCTTCAGCCAGGTGCTAAAAAATGACTTTGAATACATTTCTTGAAAATTATATTCCAAATAAACAATTTATTCTCCGCAGACCATATATGATAAGATATAACCGATCAAATGTCATTGTCACTCATATTCCATGAGATTTTAATCAAAATTCAAACGACACCGCATTTTATAATAATACTAACAAATATTCATGATACTGTTGCGATAGAAAATTAACAGTAATCAGTATCTTTAACAACTAACAACTCAGCATAAATATGTTTTTCTTCCTCACCTAAAAACCACAACCCACAAAGGGAAAACAGATGGCAAAACACAGAAAACTGTAATTCACCATATGTACATTCTCGTTACAATTACAATACGTTACCTCTATCGGTGAGATCACCGCTCACTCTTCTAACTCTCTTTCATAGCTTTAATGGAGTTTTCCGGCAACCAGACCCTACTTGGATCCGTCCCTGTGTTTTATCACCTCAATGCACTGATGGCAGCTTTCTTTAGTTACATTACATCCATTCACACATCAGTTTATTCTGTTTCTGGCAGCACCAAAGAAAAGCAATCAAAGCAAAAGTGTACTTGTACATGCATGTTCCAATCAAAGAGCAAGAGACCTCGCCTCATCTGCCTTCCACAGCCCTTCCTCGTACTTGTACCACCGCATAAGCCCTTCATCGTTTCTCGTCCTCTCACACATAGTGCAACTATCTTCCATGCAAGTTAAGAATTCACGCAACCGAGAAGCTTTCTCTAGTATACTTTGATCAAGCTCCCTAATCATTCGTCTAGGTGCTGGTGGCGGTGGGACTTCTATCAGAAGGCAATGAGATATGTTGAGCACTTCCAGGAATTGCAGACCATCCAAGATTAGAATCAAAGCATCCTTAACTAGCAGTGAACATCTAAGACTCAATACCCTTAATCTTGGAAGATATGAAACTAGGGTAGATGCAAAGAATATCTCAAAAGGACCCATGATTTTCAGTTCATTAAAGTTTCTACAATTATTGGCAATCTCCTCGATGAGATATGGGGGACTTGCTATGCTAGGCATTGTTAATGATTCGAGATCCCTCCACATACGTATAGCCTTGCATATGCCAGTCTTTCTTATTCGGTTCCAAGCTGGCAGTACGAGTCTCTTAAGCCGGGGCGACCTGAAACAGATGATAGAACATCTCATATTTTATTGGAGAACAGAAAAATTCCAAAAAATAGAAGAACTAAGGTTCGATTGACTCCTCTTGTGAAAATGGTGCTTGTTCAATTAAAAAAAAATGCAACAAAACCAAGCAAAAATTGAACCAAGAAAAGGTCTTGGGATGATATGCACCTACATGCAGAAAACTATAGCTATATTTTGCCAGCTCGAAGAACGGAATTATCATTTCAATGAAATTATTAAGCAATAAGTTACAGATAATTTGGAAACAAACATAATCATTCTCTTAGGTTTCCAAAATCATAAATGGAACGCAATGCTTCCATTCCATCAGAATTATGTCACTGAACAACAAGATACAGTTACACGGTGATGACTAAGAAACTAAATGGACACAGGATAAAGCCAACTCTAGCAAGTAACAACGGACCATTAAGAAATTTCTGTAGTGCATTACCCTAACCCCATCAACACCAATGGGCGTATCTTTTTGTCACTGCCTAAATTCAAAGAATTATGTGATGCATTGTTATCCATTTATGTTGCACAAGGACTTCAACAATGAAAGGTAGATTAAATAAGTTTCATTGCATCTTAGTAAGACATGTGTGATTAGGATGCTTAGGCTATTACCTCAGTACACAGAAACATTCCCCCCACCCCTACCTTAAGTAGCAGTATTTCAGGCACAATAACACGATTTACAGAGACAGCCCGACTTTAACATAACACAATTTTAACAGATAACAAAAAATTGCCAATCCTACTCTAGGTTTTCAATGGGTTGGGAATCCCCTGTTCCATACGAAAATTAGGCCCAGAACAGGATTGGGAATCCAAGCTTTCTTCCTGTGAGGTCAGGATAAGGAGTATGCCTAGTGCCCCTAGAGACCTCACCGGCCCAGTGAAAACCCATTTGTTTTCAAGATTCAGCATATAAGAATATAATTCAATATATCAATTATATCTAATCTAAGCAAGTATTTTGATTATATCATGGTATAAGTTCTATTTATATTGTGAAACAGGAACATATTTTGTATTATATGAATACTCAAGCTAATTAAAATTGAAAGAAAACAGTATAAAAAACCCCTTCTGGTTCACATGGAAAAATGGACTCCTCAGCCTAATGCTATGTTTTCTCAATCACAGGCATCGTAATAACTATAAAGATCCTCACCCCCCAAATCAAACAATCGCATATTAAGTTTCTCAAATCACAATAACACACGTGAAAAAGAGTTAAAGAAAAGCTGACCTTTCAGCAGTATAAGTTAACTGCTCGTCGCTGACATAGAGATTGAAGTGAAAAATCAAAGAAGTTATGTTCCCCTGGCTAAGATTCAAGGATATTCTGAGCAACCGAGTCAATATGGTATCAGAACGACCATCCACATACACATAAGGCTCCAAAGGGATTTTAATGAAATTGGATTTCAACATTGATAAATCAAGTGTTTTCCAAAGCAAAGGATCACGACAAGCCATTCTCCATGAACTACAAACATGAGCAATGCCTGAAATTAATTGAAATATGTCAAAAGATTGAAATATCTTCACCAATATATCACTATCCAAATCCTCCCATCTCCTCACACAAGATTCCTTCTCCGCCATCTCATCACCTCCTCCCAACCGCCACTGCGACATTAACCCTATGGAAACTGCAAAAAGCAGCAATTTTTACATCTCCAAATCTTTCAATTTCGGTATAAGAATTGAAAACAGCTTACACAATTAAATTCAAGACTGGATTATGCATTGAAAAACAATTCAATTCTATTCAACGGAAAAGTTAAACGAGAAAAGAATCAGATCTCTCAGTTCACCGCAAGTGAAAAAGAGATCCAAACAGATCGAGTTTCAGTTCATTAAATAGAAATTGAAAGAGAAAGAGGGGGAAGAGTGAGACCTTGTTGAAGGGAAGACGGACAGGGAGTGAAAGATTGTACGGGAATTTTGTTGGGTGTTCTTGGAACCATTAACTGAGATTGAGGAGAAAGAGATTTATACAATACAAGAAAATTAGATTCTATTCTGAGGCGGTAAATTTACGGAAAGATCCTCAACTTTTTTCTGTTTTACTTTTAACAGAAACAAACGAGAGCACAGGCAGACAGAGCAAGTTGCGATGCAGTGGATAAAAAAGAATCTAAAAGGTAGTACTGTGAATTTCATGTGACGGACCAATTAAATTAATCTGGAAAATAAAATGGTCAAACTTGTTGTAACTGTCGGTTTTTGTATATCACGTGTGGCGCTACCTCGTCACCTCCAAAAAACAGATAGTGTAGTTTTCTACGAAATATTCTACAAGGTTCCACTTTTAATTGTTTGGATATCTACTTCTACTGCCATATATGGTAAACAGTTCTTTAGTTTATAATAATGAAATATTTTTGTTTCTATTGTTGCGACTCTGCGAGAGATTTTGTAATGAAAATCTGTAAGGAGTAATTTGAATTCTAACTTTGTGTAAGCTAAAAGAATGAAAAAGTTAAAAGTTGGTAATTAAATTTATTAAAATAAGATTAATGCGAAGGAAATAATGTTGACATTAAAAGGAAATATTTGAATATTTGAAATTGAAACTGAAACGATGAGAGATTAGAAATTTAGGAATTAAAGGTATAAGATTAGTATGGAACTAAAGATTGAAAATTAGAAATTGAAAAGATTCGAATTTGAGAAATAAATTGTGTTGAACTTGAATTTGCATAAAACTTACAAGAATTGAATAAATGAATATTGGAGAATCCTTAGAATAATGTATTCCAGTGAAAAAATTTGCTAAATTAACATTACAAGTTTCATTTTTTATTTTAGTCTGGTTTGTGTGTTGTTGTTATTGAAGTTTTCCTCGTTAAGAACTCTTCTATTTATAGATAAATAAATAACTTTTATACAACAACCCATGTTTCAAGAATACTCTCATAACATAAACTTCCCTCAAAAACAGCTTTCATGTCCTAACTCTCCTGCCAACTTCCATTAAATCCACATAACCAATTTAACACAATTAATTAAATGTGATTAATTAATACAATTAATTAAAAAATAATTTAATTAACTATAATGAACTGATTTTTCATAATTACAAATTTAAAACTAGAACTTTTAGTAATTTATTAATTCGATCGGAATCTCTATATGTTACAATTTAGGCATGAAAAAGTAATTAATTATAAAATCAATCTAAATAAAAATAAAAGTTGATAATTTTCTATATTTTTTTTCTCGTATCATTTTGAATTTTAATTGATATGTTGATTTTTATATAATCTTACAACTTTAATTTACCCACATTTGATTTCACTAAAAAAATTCAAAACAATAAAATAATATGATATTATCTTTAAAAAAAGAATAATATAATATTATAAATATAATTTTTTTATTTCTAATAAATTTTATAGATAAAATGAAAAAGAATTATGATATTGTTGTTGATATATAAATAAAGTAAAACTGATTCTTCTTATTGATATTAAGAGAAGATACAATATGTATCATCTCTTAATATGATGTACTATTATATTTTAACTAATCGGTTTTACTTTCACTTTAGTCTAATAGTCATTATGATCAAAATGTTGATATATAAATGAAGTAAAACCGATTCTTTTTACTGTATCATCTCTTAATATGATGTGTGGTATTATATTTTAACTAACTTTATAATGACCTAACAGACCTTTTTCCACATATTTCCTCAATCTTACACGTGTTAATAACTATTAAGCATAATTCTATCTATGTTTCTTGAATACATCAATTGATGTCGTTTTTCACACAATTTCACATTCTTTTACTTTAATGCTTCCACATACTTTCACTTTATTACACTCAGTCTAATAGTCAGCATTCTCCAACAGTCACCCCATAAGATGAAGCACATGAGAGAAGTTGCATCTTGCCTAATGATACAAACATCCAAGCTTCAGTTAGTGGCTTAGTCAATAAACCATCCACTTGATTAGATGAAGACACATAAGGAGTGAATGACTCATTCTCCAGATGTTCCCTCACAATATGATAGTCTATCTCCACATGTTTCGTCTTTTCATGAAATACAAGATTAACTTCTATATAAATGGCTGTCTGGTTACATATATATATGTTATCCATTTCAATTTAGACGAAGTAGTGGCCATTGCTTAACTGAGCTTTTGCTAATTAGTCATCTTCTACTTTTTGAACTTCCAAGATGCTAAACAATCATCAACAAACGCAGGATAACTGATTACATACTTTCTTACTATCTTACACATTCCCCAATCTGAACCATAGAATCTTATCATATTGGTCAAATCACTCTGTGCACTATAAAACAATCATACATCTATAGTCCCTTTTAAATACTTAACCACATGCAATGCAACCTTCATTTATAATAGGATGACTCATAAATTGGCTTAGTTATTAAGTCATAAATCCCATATCAGGTCTAGCAAAACCTAAGTATAACAATTTGTCAACTAGTATTCTAAACTGCCCAAGTTCTCTATATGTTTCTGAAACTGCATCAAGTTGTACACATGTTGGGAAAGGATTTGTTGATATATTTATATCTATTAAGCAGGTGTATTTCACCAAGTCTCTTATATACTTGGTTTGAGAAATCAATAAACCTATATCTCATCTTACTAGTTCAATTCCTAAAAATAACTTTGCATGTCCTATGTCTTTATAGTAAAATAGGTATACAGTTGCTTTTTTACTTCTTCAATCAACTCCATTAAAGTGCATGTACTCCTCATTTTTATTCAATTATATTCAATGGTTTTCGATTTTTATCCGATTGTATTTAATAGCCTGAAAACTTCAATTGTTCCGTGAACTTTTAGAAGTTTATAATTATTTGTCTATAATCTTTTTTTGACACATGACAGAACGTGTCTTCCATTTTTCGCATTCATCAAATTCTATTAAGAAATTGAAGAATTATTGAATGAAATAATAATAAGGGAAAATTATAAAACTGGGTCAAATGGGAGGCCCATTTACATATTTAACCCATTTACTCAACCTACTACATATCTAGACTGATTTTGTGTGACTTTTCCATAATACCCCTAACCTTCCCACTTCCACCACCCGCGAACCGCCGCTCCCCCTATCTCCTTGGTTATGCGAAAAGTTGCTCATGCATTAATGATTTTAAGACTTTTGATCTTCCTTTCTTCCTTTAAATTACACAAAATCTGCATCATTTAGTCAAAATCACAATGAATTTCTCTTTTTCCTCTCTTCATCTCTTGATTATGCAACTTCCCAACCCTAGAAAACGAAGCCATGGTTTTTCATCTTCCTGTTCGTTGCTTGGTTTCTTTCTTCTTGTTACCATCAAAGAAATGGTTTTTCTACGTTATTTCCTTCGTTCTTCCCATGTTATCATATTGTTATTGTCGCTTTTGGGGGTGAAAGGGGCGAAAAATGTAAGTATCTGTTTTTTTTTCTGCGTTTTTTCATGAATTCACTTCGCAATCGATGGTTTCGCGAAGCTTTGCGAAGAGAAAGAGCCTGGAAAGTGACGATCTACTTCGTTAATCGATGATTTCACGAAGATATGCGAAGAGAAAGAGTCTGAAACGTATGGATCTACCTCGCGAATCGATTAGTTCGCAAAGTCTGCGAATAGATCCTCACGTTTCAGACCTCGCAGACTTCACAAAAGCATCGATATGTGACGTAGATAGTCACGTTTCAGACCTCGCAGACTTCGCGAAAGCATCGATATGCGAAGTAAAATCACCTCTTTCCCTGTAAATTTACATTCGCATGCTTCGCTAATTCATTTCGCGAAGTCAAAATCGTCTTTTTCCCTGCCTAACACGATTAATTTTTTCTGTAGATGGTTGAATACGTAACATCCCTTTCTGGAAGGCGGCGTACTGGGCTGCAGGGGAGATGATTTTCCTTCATGTATAGGGATGAACTTCCCCAAGATTGACACATTCACTCCTAAAGTGGTTGGTTAGGAGAGGTTGTATCAATCTTGGGGTGCACCATGGGACACGTCCATCCCATGGTGTCAATCTTCAAAGTGAACCTAACTAATCCGGTACCAATTTTAAATCAGATGAGTAATCTTGGTGTGCACCGTGGGACACGTCCATCCCAAAAAGTCTGGAAGTCCAGACCTTCTGGGATGAGAAATGGAAGTCCAGACCTTTTGGGATGGATGTGTCACATGGTGCACACTAAGATTACTCATTCGTTTCAAGATTGGTACCGGATTAGTTAGGTTCACTTTGAAATGATTAGTTAGTAGAGTTCATTGTGACAATCTTGTAGTAAATTTTGATAATGTTATGATTTGAATGTTGTTATTGTGGCAATCTTGTTGTAAATTTTGATAATGTTATGATTTTAATGTTAGAATCCATTGTTGTTTGCCATTTTTTTGTTATATACCACTTCGCGAATTAGCTTCAAAACATATCCAGCATTCGCATATGCGAACTAAATTCATCAAGCAAAACAAACTTCAACTTCGCAGGCTTCGCATATGCGAACTAAATTCATTAAGTAAATCCAAACATTAGCTTCGCAGGCTTCGCATATTGTCGAATATGCGAAGTCAGACGGGATGGAGACAGACGCGCGTAAATATTGAGGGTATTATGGGAAAGTCACACAAAATCAGTCTAGATATGTAGTAGGTTGAGTAAATGGATTAAATATGTAAATGAACCTTCCATTTGATCCAGCTTTATAATTTTCCCTAATAATAATAATAATAAGGGATAAGGTAACAATAACAAAATAGGTCTATGGTTTTTTTTTAAAGTATCAATTTAAAACTTTTGGGTCCCAAATAACTCAATAGAAGTTACATGCACAAAACGACGCCGTCGCTCTCAATGTTGCAGAACTTTGATTATAAAGCGGATCGACCCGGTGCCTTGTACTATACAGTAAAACCTCTGTAAATTAATACTCGATAAATTAATAAACTCTTTAAAATAATAATTTCTTCTGGTCCCGATTTAGGCCAGTTCAAAAAATGATCAATTTTAATAAATTAATAAGATAATAATTTTCCAGAACAACCTTTTATAAATAGATTGTATTATTACCTCTATAAATTAATAATTTCTCAAATACATATGCGAAATATACATAGATATACATACTTAGGATAATTTAGCAAAATATAAATCTATAGTATTTTATTTTTTCTTGAAATTTAAATTTAGTTGAATTTCATCTCTAACTATTCTCAGTGCATTCAAAAGTTCCGGTGTATTCTTGTCAAATTGTAACAAAAAATTGTAAAGAGTGGATGATGCTATATTGCTTCATTTCCTTTGACTGGTTTCAAAAGTACCGAATTACCCCAGCTTCATCCTTATTTTTGATATGATTTGAAACAACACTCCATATAAATTTATATAGTAATTCATTAACTATGATACATTGAATATTTTTAACATAAATACATTGAATTTTCAAGTTCAATTAACTTATATAATGCACATTTAATTTTATTTGTTCATTGATTTTAGACAAAAACTTTATTTAAATTGGTAATTTAAAATATTTTTAAAAATTTTAAAATCACTCTATAAATTAATAATTATTAATTTATCGATTAATTAATAACTCTATAACTTAATAAAATTTCATGGTTCCAATATTATTAATTTAGAGAGACTGTATTTTCTTTTTTTGAAATTCGAAGCTGTTATCTTTCCCTCTTCTGATCACATCTAATAGAGAGAAGGAGAAATGGGGGTGAAGAACTTATGGGATATAATAGAACCATGCAAGAAAACTGTGCCTCTCCACCATCTCCAGTAAGTTGTAGCTTTCTCTTCCTTCACTTTTCTGCAGACTAACAATTCATATTTCTTTTCCCCTTTTTCCCAGAAACAAAAGGGTATGCATAGATCTTTCTTGCTGGATAGTTCAACTTCATAAAGTTAACAAATCACGCATTCCGAACCAAGACAAGTTTCATCTCAGGGGTCTCTTTCACCGTCTTAGAGCTCTCATTGCTTTGAACTGTACAATCGTCTTTGTTACTGGTACATTTTTTTTCCTATCTCCAGTCTATTTTACTTTTCAATAATCGTATATTTTTAATTTTATTTTAGTGTCACTTCATGCTTAATATTGATCTAGATGTGTGGTCTTGTTCTTGCTGTGAATTGCTACATAGTTCTACTGAATAATGCACGTTGGTGATCTCGTTCTGATTATGAAAGCTCTTATCTCTTTATTGATCTTCTTTATAATCATGAAGTTTTTCTTTATTTTTGTTGTAGATGGATCAATCCCTGCTATTAAACTATCCACTTACAGGCAGCGTTTGAATTCAGGAATTGAGGTGGGGAATGTTGTTCCTCATAAGTTATCATGTCCAATATCTGTTGCTTTTAGCTATGTGATTGTGTCCACTCTCTATATCTCTTTCTGTGCATTCGTCATATTTTCTTTCTGGTTCTGCAACTCTGTCTACATTGCAGGTTACTTCGGATGAAATAAATTTACATGATACATGTTCACTTCGGAGAAATATGGGATCTCAATTTTCATGCATGGTTAAAGAAGCAAAAATCCTTGGATCAGCACTTGGAATCACTTGCTTAGACGGGTAATTTTGGTATAGTTTTTTTTCCTTTACCCCTTACTTGGTGTAAAATTCATGCCTGTGTCTGAGGAGTGAATGTTGATATCTTTGTTTTTGTCTCTTCAGAATAAAAAGAGGCTAAAAACTTATAGTTTGATACAACTTGTTGAACAATCACCTCTTTTTTCTTTTGAAAGTCATTATTTGAATAACTTTATGATTTGACAAATTAACACTGATATAGTTCGTAGATTATTAGTTATTTAGATACCTGGAGTAATTTTATGGCTTTTTCTTCATATTATGGAAAACCCTTAACAAGTTCTTTATACTTTCTTTTTATGTTCAGCATTGAGGAGGCTGAAGCCCAGTGTGCATTACTGAATTCTGAATCATTGTGTGTAAGGAATTTTCACCTCTTAGATCGGTTGGAAACCTGACATCCCCTTGAATTTTATAAGTGTGCCCGCCACTGTTTTACTTATCACTATTACTATGATCATTAGGATGGATGTTTCACTTCAGATTCTGATGCCTTCCTTTTCGGTGCAAGGACAGTGTATAGAGACATATGCCTTGGTGAGTAGAGTGGAGATTCCTTATTGAGCTCTTAGTGATCAATTTTCAATCACATGTTGCTAACCGTTTCTGTTAATGAATCAGGAGAAGGCGGTTATGTTGTGTGTTATGAAATGACGGACATAGAGAGAGCACTTGGATTTGGGAGGAACTCGTTAGTAAGTTACTAGTTTTTCTTGAATCTCTAATGAACATCATATTCTAAGATTGAAACTTCTTACTGTTGTCTTTAGCACTTTTCTTGATAAATGCCATTCTCCGTAAGAATGCAAGTTTGTGGTAGTTAATTGAACCATCAAACATTTGAAGCAAAATTACCACAAGAGAGGAAAAGATGTTTCATTTTCTCTGGCCTTGCTATGAGGGAGAGAGAGGGATAGATTTCATTGGATCTTAATTGCTTAATCTATACATGTGTACTCTCTGTATCATGGTAAGTTATCTTATGCATTCTGTTTTAATTTGTTTAGTAGAAGGCACCATTAGTATGCCATTCTCTCCTTTTGTCTTATTCCTGACTTGATACCTCAATGGGTGTCACCTTCAAAGTTCTTATGGTTTAATTGCTTTTTTCTGATTTTATGTTTCACCTGTGACTTTCAAGTTTCAACTAATTGTTGAGCATTTTCATACTGGCACCAGATAGCACTGGCCCTTCTTATGGGGAGTGATTATTCCCAGGGAGTTCGTGGTCTGGGTCTGGTATGTCTCAAGATGCTGTTTCATCTATTTTTTATTGGATTCCTTTCTACCCAACCTTTCTTCCAGTACAACTAAATGCTGATTGTCTGGCTTTCTGCATTCAGGAGTCAGCATGCCAGGTTATTAAGTCAGGCGGAGAGAATAATGTCCTTCAGCATATTGTGACAGAAGGACTATCCTTTGTGAAGAAGACTAAAGCTTCTAAGAAGCAGACTAGGTTAAAATCATCAAATCCCGAAGTTATTGTTAATGGTAATGGAAGAAAGATGCAACCAAATGAATTGCATCTTTAATTTGAATTATCACAGCTGACTTCAAGGATCTGCATCTGGTTCCCTTCAGTTGCTTTAAGAGTTGGTTTAGCTTAAAAGAGAATGGCTTATCAAATGATCTTTTGGATTTTGAGATCTCTTATTCAGTGGTTTTTTTTTTCAATCATTTTGCTTATTTGGAAGTTAGACATTACCTGAGTTTCAGGATTGAATTGTTGTTTAGAAATGCTTTCATGTTGTAATATCATTTTGGATTTACAGTATAATATAGTTAGGTGGGCAGTATCTTCATATTTCCAGCTATATAAAATGAGTCTATGACTAGTTGTTCATTAAACTAAAAAGTTACAATAGCTTAATGATCCGATATGGAAGGATGTGGCCTGACTCTTTCCTTAAATTGTTGATTGCTGTTGTAGGAACTGATGAATATGTACAAAAGAAGAATCAGTTTTTGCAAGTAATTGATGCATACCTGAAGCCCAAGTGCCACTCAGCAGATTCAGAACCAGTTCATAGGTAATGTTGTTTGCAGAACTTTTTTCCTATTTGTGTTGATAATGTAAGTTACCATATGGGATAAGACATTAGCAAATACACCTGCACTTGTTATTATGAATATACCTTCTTAGTACCAGTAAAGTATTTGTCAAACTATCTTTTAGTACTTTTATATTAGTTGGGTGTTGCATTGCATACGTCTATCCATATTCTGAGCTCTAGGAGCGATAATGAATCAATTTTCCTTGTTTGTAAAGAGTAACTGAAGATGATGAAGCAACCTTACGTTGCACAGAGGCTAAGAAAAGAGATTCTCACGTGAATATAAGCTTGTAGATTATGCTGAAAGATTTTCGTTTCTTTTTCTTTCTTTTTTCTTGTTTATTTCTTTGAGAAAAAAGAGAGACTGTGGTGGAGTTTCTTATGAGAGAAAAAAGGAAAAGGACAATCACAATGACAATGAGGGAAAGCTTCTTTTTAATTATTAGTTTGTGCTGCTGATCATATTTAACAGATTCAAAGCATTATAGAAATAAATTCGTATTTCCGGCTTCTTTAAGAAGAGACAATTGATATGTGAATTTTAGAGAATTTGAGCTCTGTAAAGCTGTAATCTAAAAGTTTGTTCATATTCTGACTCTGTAATGGGTTTGTCAAATGGCCTACTTGGTTCACAAGTTTTCTGCTTTTCTCTCTTTTTTCTTTAGGGCTCTTGCTCTGTTGCCATTTCAACGTGGAAAACTTGTACAAGTATGTGCTCAGTTCTTTGGATGGACGCCCGAGAAAACAGGTCTTTTTCTGCTGCTCGCTTGATAAGCACACAAAAGCACATATATGTGCCTGTAGTAGCTGCATTCTTATTTTATCATGTGGACGTTTAAGTCGAGTTTTCTGAAACCTGATCTCAAGGGTCAAAAGTCTTAATTTTTTTTTATCACTCACACTCATCATGTGCAAATGTTAGTTTCTTTCTTGACTTCAAATTAAATTATGGCTGATTATTTGGTTCATTCATATAACAGTTCATTAATTGATTCTTTATCAAATTGATATAGATTTCTGAAAATGGTTGGGCACAATGGGTTTCTCTTGCATGCCAAAGTTTTTAAAATTTTCTGGTTTTAGTGCTCCTAAAGCATTGATTTGAAATTAAATATGATATTAATTGGAGAAGGCATGCTGCGTACGTGAATTGGAGAGCAACGGGCATGATTTCCTCTTGATCAAAAGCAATGGCATTTTCAACTGAGAAGAGATGTTTTCGAGCACTTTTCTTCAACTATTAATGTTAGCCTTTCTTTTCCGCTTGGTTTAGATGAATATATCCTCCCAAAAATTGCTGAAAGGGATTTGCGGAGATTTGCCAATTCGCGTTTAGCTTCATCAGAATTAGGAGTTAATCCTCCTTTGCAGAAGGTATTAGATTTTATAAGTGAATTTGTGATCTTCAATAGTCTTGGTGTCTTACAGTTGCTAAAATTCGTCTAGTTCCTAACAATTTTTTTTTTTTTTTTGAATAAAAGTCTTTGATGATTTTTTTTTTTTTTTCACTATGATATGTTTTCTGGAACTTTTTTCTTGATTCTTGAGGCCAATTTCAATAGCCATAGTCCATCTTCACATCAGTATTTTTTATCAGAAGCTGAAGTTGTTCCATTTCATGCCAGAAATGATTGAGGTGCACTTTTGTGTAGTTAATTATGAAACAAATCAGGACTCCTTTTCAAAAGCCATACAACACAGACTTTATGAAAGAACTGGAATATAGTCATCAGTCATAGATATTTATCAAGATTACAATGTGTACTGATGGCGCCTATGTCAAATGCTGATAACTATCCTGTGATTGTCGGGAATTGTATATTTTATATATTGCAATATCTTCCATGCATAACAATTAAGTTGTATATGCAAAAATCACACAATGTGCAGATGCCAATAATGTGCCCTGTCTCTGGCATTGTCAAACCTAGAAAACTTCAGGGAAGAGAGTGCTTTGAGGTGCGGTGGGAAGGGTTAGAAGGACTTGAAACCTCTATAGTTCCAGCGGATCTCGTAGAGAGGTAAAAAACAATTATTACTTTTGCTGATGTAGTTTTGAGTAAGTTGAAATATTTATACACAAAGAAAGAAAAGAATCTTAATTGAATATAGATTTTATGGTATGACTGCGAGATAGGTACATAAGGTTTATAAAATATTAAGCTAAGATCATTTTTTGAGGGATTTTCATTTTTTTTTATCTTGTCTGTATTTAGTGCTTGTCCGGAAAAAATTACCGAGTTCGTGGAGAAAAGAGAACTTGGGAAGAAGAAGAAGAAGAATCCCAGGAAACAAAGAAGAGAAAAAACAGAAAACATAGCAAACATGGCTGAAGTTGAGTTAAGGCTCCAAGAGCTCATGCTTGACATAGAATCAGATAGTAACACTGCTTTTACTTACGCCTGGCCTTCAAACCCATCGACATCAGAGGATGCAACTGCAGTTGTGGTTGATGACAGAAAGCAAGAACCTCCTTTCTGTGGTGCTGGTTCAAGTCCTGTGAAAAACGAGATCATTGATCTTTTGAGCCCCTCTCCACTACCATGTATCCGTATGGTTTCGAGATGTCAGCAAGGGAGTGATCAATGTGTTAACGTGATAGATTTGAGCGACTCAGACCCAGAAATGTCACCTGAACATGCAAAGAAAGCAAGAGAATTTAGATCGTTTCTCTCCACCATTAACATTTCCTGAAGAAGATGAATGAAGATTAGTGCTCTAAAACTGATGTATTTATTAGTGTTTTTACACCTATATCTCCCTTTTACCATGTAACATAGAACCATGAATAACAATAATTAGTTGCGTTGAGATTCTCCATCAAATAATGGAAGTATTATTAAGATATAGATGCATGATCATGAAATTGAGAAACAGATTCTTCTGGAAATATTGAAAATGGGTCATGTTTGGTAAATCTTGTTTCACTTGAATGTAAGTATGGTCTGTTATTTGAACAGTGGCCTTTTACAAGAGACAATTTAGAATGCAGATTAGCAGGATTGATTTCTGTCACATATGCTCGTAATGTTCAGGGACCAAAAGCATAATTTGGCAATTAAGTTGGTTAATGTCTGTTATTTTGTTAGTTGTTTCAGCACTGTGTTGCTGGCCTTTTATTCCCTAAGGCTTCTAGAAGCTATCTGTGATTTGGACTGTAGTTGGTTGTTAGACAACTGTGATTTGGACTGTAGCTGGTTGTTAGACAACTGTATAGCTGCACTAACTGTTTCCAAATTCTCTCCTATTTAGAGAATGAGGATTGTAACGAATTGGTTACGCAAAGTTTAATAAAAATCATTCCTTTCTCTCTCTATTCTTCTCTCTTCTATCTCCTTCCATTCTTTCTATTCTTCTCTTCTTACTCTCATCCCTGACCTCAGAACCTAGGTTTTGACATTGGTATCAGAGCTCAAACCTTCCTCGGACAAAGTCTTGTATGGTAAATAGGCAATATAAAAAAACCCGCGCGGCAACTAAGGCTCATCAGGAACCCATGGCTACGCTTGAGCAACAATTTCAAGCTCTTTCAGCTCAGATGATGGAAAGAGCAGAGAAGACGGCTCACCAGGTGCAAATGATTCAAGATAAGATGACAGATATCCAAGCAGCTCAGTAGCAGCGAATGGACTCCATTTGCTTGGATCAGGAACTCAACAAATCTGTGGCGATCATTGCCAAGATCGTTCAGCCACGAGCTGGATCTCCTCAAAGATCTTCTTCCATTCCTGGCAAGGACAAAGGGGTTCTTGGAAGTTATCCAGGCACAAACCAGGTTGGGGAATCTTCTGTCAGAGTTCCATATTTCAACAAAATGCTGCCAAAATGTGAATTACCACATTTTGATGGAACTGATGTTAAAGGTTGGGTGAACAAATGCCAGAAATATTTTCAGTTGTTCGAAGTAGCAACTGAAAAAAAGGTGGAATTAGCAGGTCTCTACCTGCAAGGAAAGGCTGGTAAATGGTAAAAGAATGGAGAGGCCAACTGTGTTGGTCCCTTATAACGTTGCAAGTATAGTTCCAAGAGGGGGGGGGGGGGTTAGGAACTATTTAAACTTTTTCTTAAATTTGGGCAAACTTCTTTTCTTAAGAGAAAAGGTTTTAACAGCGACGCTGAGTGATCAGTAAGATACTGGCTTAGTCAACTGGTGACTAGGTCAGTTTCTTGACTTGAGTCAGGAGATAGCACTTAAAGTCTATTCCTGAGCTCAGATGTTCGATGCGCACAACTCAGCTTGACCTCTTTACTTGGTCAGTTTTTGGTTATTTAAGCAAGCAATATATATAAGGAGTTAAAGGTAAGAAATACGTTACTCAGCAGATTTATCCAGGTTCGGCTTCTTCTAAGCCTACGTCCTGTCCCCGGAACACGTTCCGAGATTTCGAATCCTCTACTGAGCTCTTTAAAGGTAGAGCCTCAAACCTTTTACAATCTTAGCAACTGAGTATAACAAGAGTACCTTCCTCTGTACCTCTACTCAATCCTAATCTCTTGCTGAGTACTATGACCGAGTACTCAGCCTCTCCTTTCTAATCTCTAGAAATGATAAGTGTTTGTCCTAAACAATGAATGCTAAGACACCTTAGATGATTAAATAATCACTCTAGACTTTTACACAAATATATGAAATGTAGTGTAAGATTGCTTTGCTTCTTGCTTGCAGAACTTGTGTAGAAATTTGGTCAGCGTAATGGCTTGATCAAGTTTTGTGTTGAATGAAGCTTCTGATGGAACTATTTATAGAGACGTCTTGAGGCATCGGTCATTTCGAATTTCGAAATAACCGTTGGAGGGAAACGGCTTCCTGTCGTTGTCATCCTGACTTGCTCAGAGCTCTCGACCAATCAGATTTGTGTATCTTTTGTCCTCGGTTAGCTTTTGGTCAGCTCGGCAGAATGTCTCTCCTTTTATGGTAAAGTCAACTAGACAGCATACTGTGTCGTCTGAATTTTACCCAAAGTGGAAATACTTTGTCTGGAAGTTTTCCTTAGCCAGCTGCTGTCTTGTACGCTTTGTCGAATCAACTCAGCAGCTTCGTTCCGAAGTTGTTCCCTGAAGGTCTTCTAGATCCTTCTCATGCTGAGTTGCGTTTTGCACACAGCGACATCGTTTTGATAAACGCGGGCCGAGTTACTTGAACTGTTTGACTTGGGCTTTGACTGTTGTATTGGGCTTGGGCCTTTTTAATCCTTATGTCTTATAATCAATTTAACTCAACATTGAACAAACACATTAGTAGAATAAATCAAACCATTTTAAACTTAGTGTGTTTAGAATATGTTTTTCAATTATACTTAAACAATTTTGTCAAATCAAAATTATGTGGAAAGGTGTTTCAACAAACTCCCCCATTTTGATGTTGGCAAAACTATTCAGCGAGGAACTCAGTGTTGAGCTCCCCCATGATAGTTGACCTAATATAACTTAGCAAACTCCCCCGTAAGGGTTGAGCTACTGACTTAGTTTTACTCTAAACATTTAAAGGTTTAATGGAGTAAGTCTAAGGTCAGTTTTTCAGATATAGGTCAGTTCATGGAACATATTCTATTTTACTCAGTGTTTACGCGGAAGGTTTTATCATTCAGAGGGCGCTGAGTAATTTGTTGTTCAATGAGTTTATAAACATACAAGTCAATGTCAAACATGTTATCAGTATTGGGTTCGATCAATAAGTTTTACAAGTGTTAGACATAGCTGATTCAATTTGAAGATACATAATAACTCAGTACACAGCAACATATATCATAACTCAGGAATAGAATGAAAGATGCAGGTATGATATATTGATATCGGTAGTCAGTGTTTACAAACAAAACTTAAGGACAAGGCATATAGATTACATCATACTTAGTCTATACTGAGCTAGCCTATATATATTTCTTTTTCTTTTGTTGGGATTGACTAGATCCATGCTGTGTTCTTGGTTGTGTTCTCGCTTGTTCTTTCTCCCCCGTTTTGTCAGCATCGGGAGGAGGAATCCTAAAGCTGTCGGTTAAGACAGCCCTAGTTAGTTCGTTGGACAGCGCTTTAAGTCGGTCAGCACTTTCATTGACACCATCAAAAATGGCAACTCCCTGATTCGAGACTTCATCAGGTATATTGAGTGCGGCAGCGCTGATCATACTGACGATGAAAGATTCAGACTTACCAATCCATATAAGCGCGTCAGTCAGTCCAGCAATGACTTGATGAAAGGTTTTGAGTAAGTAGGTGTCAAAGTACTGACGCTGAATATTGCTGTGACGAATGTGATTGAAGGTTTGTCTTGTGATAGACAGCATCTCGTTTTGTTTCATTGCGTCAGTGTCCATCTCCTGCTTGTTCAGATTCAGCAATCGAACAGCTTCACCAATTTGCTCCACTGAGCACTGAGAGTAAGAAACCATTTGCTCATTGGTCTTGAGTTGCTCGGTGTGAAGCTGAGCAAAGAGCATCTTTACTTCATCAGAAGTTGCATATCCAGGGTTCACAGCTGACAAGTTCTGTACTTGCTGTTGTAGAGCGTTTAAGTGTTGCACAGTTGTCAGCTGGATCTCGGCCAGCTTGGCGATGGAATCCTGCTTAGCTTGCTGTGTTTGATAGGAGATGATGATACTCAGCAAGTCCTTAAATCCCTTAACTTCGTTCAGAAGCTGAGTTACTTGGGAAAGCTGAGTAGTCTCCACATTAGAAGACCCAGCAGCAGGAGTAGTCGATTGTTGAAGGTCTTTGATCAGGGTTTGTACTGAGTCGATGATGCGTTTGCCAAACTCAGTGACATTCATGTAGCTTAAAGAACCTTCATTCAATTGTCCAGATGCATTAGTATGACCGGTGGGAGGAGGATTCAAAGGAATGACATGGTCAGTGACTGGAAGTGTTGTACCAATCTGCACTTGAGGTTCTGGCAGGGTTGATTGATCAGCAGAGATGTTAATTGGAGAAGTAGAAACTCGAATACTGTCTGTGCTGACGGGGGCAGATGTGTTTGGAGTCAGCACAATGCTTGGATGGACAACATTGACAGCACTCGTCTCAACCTGACTTGTTGAGGTGGCAGAAGCATTTTGGTCGGCATGTTCCTGTTGGGAAGAAACAGAGGCTTGTTTTTCGATAGATGCCGCAGGTTTTCTACCAACAAATCTGAGTTTTAGGGCAGAAGGGTCTTTGGTTGGTTGTTGAATGGCAAAGTTAGGAAGAGTTGATAGTTCAACAGGAGTCTCACTGACTTCTTTCTGACTTGCCTTGATGAGTTTTCTTCTTCGAGGAGGAGGATGATTGTCAGCTTGAATAGAATTGCCGGAGTGAGAAGGAGAAGTTTCTTCCTGATCATGATGAGGGAGGTCAGCTTGCTCTTGAACTTGATCAACATTGTGTTGTTCAAGTTCTTGCTCTTCTCCAGCATCCAACCCAGTATTGGCTTGCTCAGCTTCGATTTCACTAGCTGTCTCCTCGGAGTCAGCATCATCGTTGTTCTCATCATCGTCATCAGAATCCCCATCCAATTCTTCCTCAACTTGTGCAATGAACTGGTCATCCAGATGCACCTCTTCTTCTTGTTCCTCAGACACAGTTCCTAAACACTGTGTGTAGTGAGAGTCACCAGGCACAACAATGTCAGTAGGGATAGCATCGAGGGGAGTCAGTGTAGAAGGCTTCTGCTTCTTCTAAGGTTGCTCATTAGTGTCCTCAGTTTCAGGCTCATCTTGCCTGCTCCGTTTCTCAGCTGGCTTAGGTCTCTCCTGACCCTTAGTACCAGCTGACTTCTGCCTCTTAGCTGGAGACTCAGCATCATGTGAGGTAGTCTCAACAGCTTTTCTTTTTCGGGAAGCTGGGGCCTTAGTCCTTCTCCCTTTCTTTGGGACAGCAGTTTCCTCAGCTTGTTGTTCAGCACTCGCAGCAGCAGCAGCTTTTCCTTTCTTCAGAGGCTGACCGAACTTCAACGCTCTCAGCGAAGCTGCTGTGATCTCAGATCCTTTAGCTTCTACTTCATCAGTTAGGTCTACATGATGATCAATGAGGATCCTGGTGATGAGTGATCCTAGCCTTAGAGTTCCGGTACTCCTTAGGAAGCCAGCAACTAGGAATACTGGCATGTTGATCGGCTTATACGTCAGCATATTCCAGATGAAGCATTGCTCGAAGTTTGATGCTGAGGTGGTGCGGTTAATCTTGGGATAGATAAAATAGCTCAGCAGATAATGAGCCATCTTCTGGTGCTGACCCATGGAGGAACTGGATACTTCTCCTGAGTGGCCTGCAGGTTTACAGAAGTTGACCTCGTACCCAGTACCATCCTAATCTCCAGATCTCCTTAGCCTTACTCCCTCAGTTTTTAACTTGAGCAGATTCCCTAGGTAGAGAGGGTTGATGAAGATGGTTTTCTCTTTCACCACGGTTACCAAGTAGTCCTGGTTATCATTGGCAACGCGAAGGTTATGGTAAAACTCCTTTACAAGGTCAGGATAGGTGGGATCCCTAATCGAAAATAGCTCAGTCCATCCATTCTGTGAAATCCACTCACAGAAGGGTTGTTCGGATTGTACGAAGGCTTCAGATACCCATCTTGAGGGCTCAACCTTCCATTCTCGGACGTTTTCGGAGACCTTTGAATAGGTCCTAACTTTTTCAGGCTTTCCCTTACCAGAGGAGGTTTGGCCAGTTTTTCCTTTGCTCGGTGAGGTGACCTTGGTAGATTCTGGCACAGAGGTTTGCCTGGAAGTTTCATCGGAGCTGGGCTTAGGGTGACCGGCACCGGAAATGTTGAAGGAAATTTTAGTCATAGTTGAAGGATGCGTTTGGGAAGCTTTGAGAATTTTTTTTTTTTTAGAGAGAAAGCTCTTTGCCTTAAAATTCGGTAGACGTAAAGAAGATAACAATGGGGATTTACCCATTATTTATAGCGGTGAAGTGTGGATCTTAACGAATTCATGTGTCAGTTTTGCCTCGGGATTGTGAACCGACAATGATCCTGGCATTTATGACACATTCGGCGCGTACGTCATCCTAGGTGGCTATACGCGTGCTTTTGCATTTATTCTAACGGATCTAACACTCAGCGTTTAGAATACTAAGCGTTTCATATTCTGAGTGGTCAGTATTGCATAAAGGGATGATTTCTAAGTTTAAACTAACTTACTCAGTGTGCAAATTTACTCAGTATTTGCTGTTTAATTAATTTCAATGAGTACTCAGCAAAAACAATCATTCAGCACAATAATTCACTCAGCATGTATATTCATTTACTTCAGGAATTTACTGAAGAGGATTAAACATACCAATAGCTTCTCTCAGTATGCTGAACTGCTCACGAGCCAGTGGCTTCGTGAAGATATCCGCAAGCTGCTCGTCCGTTGGGACAAAGGTCAGCTTGATCTCACCCTTGAGTACATGATCTCTAATGAAGTGATGTCTGATGCTGACATGCTTCATTCTGCTGTGTTGAATTGGGTTCTTTGAAAGATCAATTGCACTTTTGTTGTCACATTTGACTTCAATTGTCTTTGTTTGAACACCATAGTCTTCAAGCTGTTGCTTAATCCATAGGACTTGAGCAACACAATGACCAGTAGCAATGTACTCAGCTTCAGTGGTAGACAAGGCTACTGACGCCTGCTTTTTGCTGAACCAGGATACAAGACAGCTTCCTAAGAAGTGACATCCTCCAGAGGTGCTTTTACGTTCCAGCTTATCCCGTCCATAGTCAGCGTCAGTGTATCCGATGAGTATGAAATCATGAGTATTGGGATACCATAAACCTGCATTTACTGAGCTTTGCAAATATCTAAGGATTCTTTTTACAACAATGTAATAAGATTCCTTAGGGTTAGATTGATATCTAGCACAGTAGCATACTGAAAACTGAATGTCCGGTCTACTGGCTGTTAAGTAAAGTAGAGAGCCTATCATACCTCGATATAATTTGCTGTCTACTGACTTACCATTCTTGTCAGCGCAGAGGACAGTGTCAGTGCCCATAGGAGTGGATATTGGCTTGCAGTTTTCCAAGTCATATTTCTTTAATATCTCCTTGGCATATTTGGCTTGACTGATGAAGATGACATTCTTTCCTTGTTTAATTTGAAGACCGAAGAAGAAGTTGAGTTCTCCCATCATGGACATTTCAAACTCAGTCTGCATTTGTTTGCTAAACTCCTTGCACATTGATTCGTTAGTTGCACCAAATATTATATCATCAACATAAATTTGGGCCACCAGGGTATCTTTACCCTTTCTCTTAATGAATAAGGTTGTATCAGCTTTGCCCCTGACGTAATTTCTAGTCAGCAGGAAACTGGTCAGCCTCTCATACCAAGCACGTGGTGCTTGCTTGAGGCCGTACAGAGCCTTTTTTAGTTTATAAACGTGGTTTGGGAATTTAGGGTCCTCAAAACCTGGAGGTTGATTAACATAAACCTCCTCGTTTATAACTCCATTAAGAAATGCACTTTTGACATCCATTTGGAATAATTTAAAGTTCATGTAAGATGCGTATGCACATAGAATTCTAATTGCCTCTAGCCTTGCCACTGGGGCAAAGGTCTCACCGTAGTCAATACCTTCTTGCTGACTGTAGCCCTGAGCTACAAGTCTTGCTTTGTTTCTGACCACGTTCCCTTGTTCATCCATCTTGTTTCTGAAGACCCATCTTGTTCCAATGGTCTTCTGACTCTTTGGATGAGGCACTAGCTCCCATACATCGTTTCTTCTGAATTGATCGAGCTCCTCTTGCATTGCGATCATCCAGAATTCATCGTACTCAGCTTCAGCGAAATTCTTCGGTTCTTGAACTGAGACGAAGGCTACATTGCTGAGGTACTTCCTGAGTTGATTCCTCGTCATCAGGGTATTCCCAGCAGAATCAAGGATTGCACTCTCTGAGTGCCCTCTTGGAATCCTTATCTCTTTAGGTAGATTTATGTCTTGTGCTGTCTGTGTTTCAACAATCTCTGCAGAAGTAGATGGGTCAGTGAAAGTAATCTTAGGTTCACTCTTACTCTTGGTCAGCCTTTTAGTAAATGACTCAGTAGCTGGTTCTTGGTCAGCGGTTACTGAGTGTGGATCATCCTCGGTCAGCGGCTGGTATCTACCTGCAGGGTTAGTTTCGTCGAACTCAACATGTACTGACTCTTCTAAAACTTAAGTTCGTTTATTAAAAACTCTGTATGCTTTGCTGTTTGTTGAGTAACCTAGAAAGATAGCCTCGTCAGCTTTTGAATCAAACTTTGCTAAGCTATCTTTGGTATTTAAAATAAAACATTTACAGCCAAAGGCACGAAAGTATCCAATATTGGGCTTTTGTCCTTTCCAAAGTTCATAGGGGGTTTTCTTTAATATAGGTCTAACTAGAGCCCTATTAAGAATATAGCACGCTGTGTTGACAGCCTCTCCCCAAAAATACTTTGGAAGCCTATGCTCATCCAGCATTGTCCTGGCTATTTCAACCAGAGTTCTGTTCTTCCTTTCAACAACCCCATTTTGTTGAGGTGTTCTAGGAGCAGAAAAGTTGTGGTCAATGCCGCTGGCTTCACAGAATTCAACAAACTTTTGGTTTTTGAATTCTCCACCATTATCGCTACGGATGTGAGCTAATTTTAGGTCTTTATCATTTTCAATTTTTCTAACCAAATTCGAAAATGTCTCAAAGGTCTCATCCTTGCTACTCAGTAAGATGACCCACGAGTACCGAGAGAAGTCATCTATAATGACCAAGGAAAATCTTCTTCCACCCAGACTCAGCGGCTGGACTGGACCGAAGAGATCCAAGTGTAGTAACTCTAACGGACGCTTAGTTGAGACAATATTTTTGCTGTGAAAAGATTGTTTGGTTTGTTTTCCAGCTTAGCAAGCGTGGCATAATTGATCTTTTTCAAATTTAAGTTCAGGCAGTCCCTCAACCAATTGCTTTCTTGCTAATTTGGCCAGGAGGTCCATGCTTACATGACCAAGTCTCCTGTGCCATAGCCAGGAATTTTCTTCCTTTGATACTAAGCATACAGTTTTTGAAAACTTTTTCTCTAAGTCTAGCATAAAGACATTATCTATGCGAGGGGCAGTTAAAATTAACTCATTTGATTCACCCTCGTATATTTTACATCCAGTAGCATCAAATATAACTTTTCTCCCATTGTCACATAGCTGAGCTACGCTGAGTAAGTTATATTTGAGTCCGCTGACTAGGGAGACATATTCAATAGTAGGATTACCTCCAATGGTTCCTGACCCTACTATCTTACCCTTCTTGTTGTCTCCAAAACTTACACTTCCTCCTCGTTTACGCTCAAACGTGATGAACTGAGTTTCATCACCAGTCATATGCCTCGAGCATGCGCTGTCAATATACCACATCTTTGACTTCTCGGCACATCTCAGGCTTACCTGCATTATAACTAGTTACTTTTAGGTACCCAATTCTTTTTGGGTCCTTGCTTGTTAGGTGCAACAGGTAAAGCATCATATTTTATTTTATGGTGACATACTTGGACAGTATGGCCATTCTTTCCACAGAAGTCACAGCTGACCTTCTGTTTAGGATGTTTCACTGACTTGTCAGCACCCCAGTGCTGAGCGTGCCAGCACACCTTAGTGGTGTGTCCTTTCTTCCCATAAAAGTCACACTGGACTTTTCGCTGGGGATTCCATCTCTGCTGAGTACCATGGTACTGAGTTCTCAGAGGAATGTTTCTTTTATTTGGAACCTTTAATTGGTTCTAGATAGTTGTGACGTCCTTTCTCAGTTTCTTTGAAACTGATTGGACTTCAGAGACAGACTCGTGTATGATCTTCATGTTATCATGCAGAGTTGAATTGTCCTGAAGAAGGAATCTGAGGTCACTCAGCTTGACCTCTTCCACTTCGTCACAGCGCCTGCTGAGTGCTCTAACTTTCTTATTACACTTCTTGACAAGTGTGTAGAGATCACTCAGGGCATTAACCATATCGTTTCTGAGCTGGGGAAGAGTAATTACCTCATTTGATTGCTCCTCGTCATCTGATGCGACGGATGGGTCAGCATGCTCAGAGACGCACGGCTCAGCAAGTTCGTCAGCCATGAAGCATATCTTTGCTGACTCGGTGGCCTCAGCTTCTGTAGATGAAGACTCATCACTGTCGCTCTATGTAGCCACCATTGCCTTCTTGCCGCTCTTCTTGTCTTTCCTCAGTGTGGGGCAGCTTGACTTAATATGGCCAGTTTGATGGCACTCAATGCATGTAATGGGCTTTGAGCTGTCCTTTTTGTATTTGATGTCGCTTGAGTCAGCTTTATACTTATCAAACTTTCTGTAAGGCTTCTTAGAATATTTGTCATTCTTCCTGAATAGCCTTTTCATCTTCCTTGTGAAAATAGCCATCTCCTCGTCATCAGTTGAGCTCCCGTCAGTGGAGTCAGCTTTCATGACAAGAGACTTCTGCTTCTTGTCTTCAGATTTTTCCTTCACCTCGAAGTTTTTCATAGATATCTCATGGGTCAGCAACGAGCCGATGAGTTCGTCATATTTGTAGGTGGTTAAATCCTGAGCTTCCTCAACAGCGGTCTTCTTTGCTTGCCAGTCTTTAGGAAGACTCCTGAGTATCTTTTTGACTTGTTCTTCCTCAGTGAAGATTTTCCCAAGTCTCTTGAGCTCATTAATGATGTTGGTAAACCTTGCATTCATGTCTGAAATGCCCTCATCATTGTTCATCTCGAACAGCTCGTACAGTCTCATCTGCTGATTCACCTTGGACTCCTTTACTTTATTGGTTCCCTCGTAGGTGACTTCCAGCTTTTTCCAGATCTCTTGCGCCGACTCACAACCTGAGATTTTATTATATTCTGCAGCATCGAGCGCACAGTGAAGCATATTGATAGCCGAAGCGTGATTTTGAAGCTTCTTAAGATCATCCTCTGTCCATTTGGCCTCAGCTTTTACAACCGTTTGGCCAGCCACAACTTCGACAGGTACAAATGGGCCTTGAACTATAGATAGCCAGGCACTCATATTTGTAGCCTGAATGAAATTTTTCATCCTATTCTTCCAGAAGGTATAGTTAGACCCGAAGAATAGGGGAGGCTGAGTGATGGACAGCCCCTCAGGCAGTATCTGAGTTGTTTGGTTTCCTGGGAGAAACCGAGTACTGTTTTCGCCCATGGTAGGGATCAGCTCAAGGTTGTTAGACCTTTTACAGTGAGCTTTTAAGCTCTGATACCACTTGTTGGTCCCTTATAACGTTGCAAGTATAGTTCCAAAAGGGGGGGGTTAGGAACTATTTAAACTTTTTCTTAAATTTGGGCAAACTTCTTTTCTTAAGAGAAAAGGTTTTAACAGCGGCGCTGAGTGATCAGTAAGATACTGGCTTAGTCAACTGGTGACTAGGTTAGTTTCTTGACTTGAGTCAGGAGATAGCACTTAAAGTCTATTCCTGAGCTCAGATGTTCGATGCGCACAACTCAGCTTGACCTCTTTACTTGGTCAGTTTTTGGTTATTTAAGCAAGCAATATATATAAGGAGTTAAAGGTAAGAAATACGTTACTCAGCAGATTTATCCAGGTTCGGCTTCTTCTAAGCCTACGTCTTGTCCCCGAAACACGTTCCGAGATTTCGAATCCTCTACTGAGCTCTTTAAAGGTAGAGCCTCAAACCTTTTACAATCTTAGCAACTGAGTATAACAAGAGTACCTTCCTCTATACCTCTACTCAATCCTAATCTCTTGCTGAGTACTATGACCGAGTACTCAGCCTCTCCTTTCTAATCTCTAGAAATGATAAGTGTTTGTCCTAAACAATGAATGCTAAGACACCTTAGATGATTAAATAATCACTCTAGACTTTTACACAAATATATGAAATGTAGTGTAAGATTGCTTTGCTTCTTTCTTGCAGAACTTGTGTAGAAATTTGGTCAGCATAATGGCTTGATCAAGTTCTGTGTTGAATGAAGCTTCTGATGGCACTATTTATAGAGACGTCTTGAGGCATCGGTCATTTCGAATTTCGAAATAACCGTTGGAGGGAAACGGCTTCCTGTCGTTGTCATCCTGACTTGCTCAGAGCTCTCGGCCAATCAGATTTGTGTATCTTCTGTCC
Source organism: Euphorbia lathyris (assembly GCF_963576675.1). Classification (NCBI taxonomy): domain Eukaryota; kingdom Viridiplantae; phylum Streptophyta; class Magnoliopsida; order Malpighiales; family Euphorbiaceae; genus Euphorbia; species Euphorbia lathyris. Next base: position 25,200,569 of record NC_088910.1, on the reverse strand, counting down.
TCGGTCAGCTTTTGGTCAGCTCGGCAGAATGTCTCTCCTTTTATGGTAAAGTCAACTAGACAGCATACTGTGTCGTCTGAATTTTACCCAAAGTGGAAATACTTTGTCTGGAAGTTTTCCTTAGCCAGCTGCTGTCTTGTACGCTTTGTCGAATCAACTCAGCAGCTTCGTTCCGAAGTTGTTCCCTGAAGGTCTTCTAGATCCTTCTCATGCTGAGTTGCGTTTTGCACACAGCGACATCGTTTTGATAAACGCGGGCCGAGTTACTTGAACTGTTTGACTTGGGCTTTGACTGTTGTATTGTGCTTGGGCCTTTTTAATCCTTATGTCTTATAATCAATTTAACTCAACATTGAACAAACACATTAGTAGAATAAATCAAAGCATTTTAAACTTAGTGTGTTTAGAATATGTTTTTCAATTATACTTAAACAATTTTGTCAAATCAAAATTATGTGGAAAGGTGTTTCAACAAACTGGACTACATTCATTGAAGAAATTTCTAAGCGATTCCAAGACACTGAAGTAGAAGATGTGGTGGAGGAATTACAGAATCTCAAGCAAACCTCTACAGTATTACACTACCAGGAACAATTTGAGACTCTTAAGCTCAAAATGGAGAAGGTATTTCCCTCAATCACTCCAGATTACTATGTTAGAAGTTTCATCTCTGGTTTAAAGCCTGAAATCAGGTCTGCAGTTAGGTCTAGCCGGCCTACTGAGATCTACTCAACCATTAAGTATGCAAAACTTCAAGAAAAGCATCTCAAAGAACTCATTGAGGCAGTAAAACCTAAAACTAAACCCATTTTCACCCCTAAACCATGGAATCCATCCTTTAACCCTTCCTCCAAAACCCAAAACCAACCTAATCCTACTGCTACCACCATACCAAAACCTCCAGACCCTAAACTAGCCACTAATACCAACTTTAAAAGAACACCAGGACTGTGTTGGAAGTGTGGAGATAAGTTTTTCCCTGGACACTAGTGTACCAATAAGAAGTTGAATATGTTGAACTTAGAAGGAGAAATGGGAGGTGAAGAATGGATCACAGAAGAACCTGACATTGAACCTATTGGTGCAGAGATTTCTGAAGGCCAAGAGACGATTAACTTGTCGGTTAATGCCTTGGATGGAGGCTTGGCAGATGGCACATTTAAGCTCAGGGGAAGTTTAAATAAAAGACTCATTACTATATTGATTGATAGTGGGAGTACACACAGCTTTGTGAATCACAAGCTCGCCTTAGAAGCTAAATTGCCCCTTATCAAAGTGAAACCAGCAGCCGTATCTGTTGCTGATGGGAGACAACTCATTGCCAACTCTAAGTGTGAAGAATTGTGTTGGTCAATGCACAATTCCAGGTTCACTTTTGCTGTTAGGACCCTGGAATTGGGGGATTATGACCTTATCCTCGGGACTGACTGGATGAGGCATCACACACCTGTGACTTTTGACTTTGAGGGCAACAAGTTCATCATTCACAAGGATCAACAAGCCTTGGAGCTAAAGGGCATTTCTGAAACAGTGACAGCTAAGGTATTATCTCTGAAATCCTTGAACAATTTGATTTCTAAAGGGTGGAAAGGAGTTATATCTAGGTTATTTTTGATGTCCTTGTCTGATGTGAACCAACCTATTGAATTCTCTAAGCACTTACCAACTGTACCACCCACATTTCAACCTCTCATCATAGATTACAGTCATTTGTTCACTCCCCCAACTCAATTACCTCCTACCAGGACTCATGACCATGCCATTCCCTTGAAGAATGCCACTGATCCCATAAATGTCAGACCATATTGATATTCCCATTTCCAAAAAAATGAGATAGAGAAGCTAGTGACTGAAATGCTTATTAATGGAGTCATACAACCCAGTCAAAGCCCATATGCTTCCGTAGTCCTTTTAGTCAAGAAAAAAGAAGGAACATGGAGATTCTGTGTGGATTACAGGGAACTAAACAAGGCCACTATCAAAAATAAATTCCCAATTCCAGTAATTCAAGAATTGATAGATGAACTTAAGGGTGCTACTGTGTTTTCTAAAATTGATCTTAGAGCAGGGTACCATCAGATTAGGATGAAACCTGAGGATGTGCCTAAGACAACTTTTAGAACCCATACAGGACACTATGAGTTCCTAGTCATGCCTTTTGGGCTAACAAATGCCCCTGCCACCTTTCAGTCTCTAATGAATAGCATCTTTGCTCCTTACCTTCGAAAATTTGTCCTAGTATTCTTTGATGATATCCTAATTTATAGCAAAACTGAAGCAGAACACCTTTATCACCTTAATCTGGTTTTTCAAATATTAGAGGCTCACAAACTTTTTGCTAAGGGCTCCAAGTGTGAATTTGGTGTGTCCTCTGTTGCCTATTTGGGCCATATATTATCAGCTGCAGGTGTTGCCACTGATCCTGCTAAGATAGATGCAATGGAGAAATGGCCAATTCCAACTTCTTTAAAGAGTTTGAGAGGATTCTTGGGCCTCACTGGCTACTATCGAAGATTTATCAAAGGATATGACCTCATCAGCAAACCCTTGACAGAGTTATTAAAGAAGGACAACTTTCATTGGTCCCAGGAAGCTGAGACATCCTTTCACCATCTCAAGAGGTTAATGACCACTACACCAATTCTATCCCTGCCTGATTTCAACCAACCCTTTGTGTTAGAATGTGATGCAAGTGGCACAGGGATTGGGGCTGTGTTAATGCAGGATGGGAAGCCTATTTGCTACTTGTCTACGTCCCTAAGCCCAAGGAACCAGAGGCTTTCTGCTTACGAAAGAGAATTACTTGCCATTATGCAAGCTTATACAACCTGGAGGCACTATCTAGAGAATTCCACATTTGTCATCAAGCCTGACCATGAAAGCATCAAGCACCTCTTAGAGCAGAAGTTGCACACCTACTTGCAACATAAAGGAGTCTCTAAACTACTGGGGTTGGACTACACTATCCAATACAAGAAAGGAGTGGAGAACAGAGTTGCAGATGCTTTGTCAAGACAAAATGAAGAGCAAATCAAGGTTATGGGTAAGGTCAATGCCATCACTGTCCAAATCCCTACTTGGCTAGAAGAAGTGCAAGCTTCTTATAATGGAGATGCCCATGCCAGCAATCTTATTCAGCAGCTAGCCATACAACCAGATTCCAACTCAGCATATTCATTCTCCAAGGGGCTCCTCAAATATCACACCAGACTCTATATTGGGTCTTCTACTCAACTGAGAGAGAAAATTATGGCTGCTTGTCACAATTCTCCTATTGGTGGGCACTCTGGAGTTAAGGGTACTCTCACAAGGTTGCAACACCATTTTTATTGGCCTCACCTGTCACAAACAGTCACTAAGTGGGTCTCAACTTGTGACACTTGTTTAAGATGTAAAGCAGACCATTCTGCTTGGCAGGACATAGCAATGGACTTTGTGGAAGGACTTCCTAAATCTCAAGGGTTTGATACCATCCTAGTAGTGGTGGATAGGTTCTTAAAAGGAGGACATTTTGTGGGGCTTTCTCATCCCTTCAATGTTGCTGTGGTGGCTCAACACTTCCTAGATCACATTTTCAAATTACATGGCATGCCAAGGTCAATAGTTACAGATAGAGATCGCATCTTTACAGGGGTGTTTTGGAAGGAGCTAATGAAATTGTTAGACACTCAGTTGATGTTCACAAGTGCCTACCATCCTCAGACTGATGGTCAGTCTGAAAGGCTCAATCAATGTCTGGAAGGGTACTTAAGAAATATGTGCTTTCTACAACCTAAGACCTAGTATAAGTGGCTGAGTTTGGCTGAGTTGTGGTATAATTCTTCTTACCATAGCTCAATTAAGATGACACCCTTTGAGGCATTATATGGAGTTGTTCCTAGACTACCTATTCTTCCATCACAAACATCTCGGGTGGTTTCTGTTGAGGAGTTATTGCAGGAGAGGAGAATGATGATTGATCAACTGAAGGAAAGTTTGGCTAAGGCTCAAAACAGAATGAAACAATTTGCAGATGCTAAACGTTCTGATAGGGAATTTGCAGTATGAGATTTTGTGTTCCTCAAGCTCCAACCTTATCGCCAGTCTTCCATAGCTAGTCGTTCTTCTCTCAAGCTTTCTGCACGATACTATGGGCCCTATGAAGTGTTGTCACGCGTGGGAAAGGTAGCCTATAAGTTACAACTTCTTGCAGAAAGCCGCATCCATAATGTCTTTCATGTCTCGCTATTGAAGAAGCAACCAGCACCTGCAGTCACTCCACTCACTACTCTACCTCCAACCTATGAGGGGGAAATTGTCATCACTCCAGCTCGGGTCTTAAATACAAGGAATGCCATCAAGGGTGATACCTCTGTCCCTCAGCTGCTAATCCTTTGGGAGGGTCTTCCTACAATTGACTCTACCTGGGAAGATGCTGCAGTGATCGAAGCACATTTTCCGAAGTTTTTCCATTCTTGGGAACAAGAATGTAGTGAAGGAGGGGGCATTGTCACATATGCTCGTAAAGTTCAGGGACCAAAAGCATAATTTGGCAATTAAGTTGGTTAATGTCTGTTATTTCTGTTATTTTGTTAGTTGTTTCAGCACTGTGTTGCTGGCCTTTTATTCCCTAAGGCTTCTAGAAGCTATCTGTGATTTGGACTGTAGTTGGTTGTTAGACAGTTGTGATTTGGACTGTAGCTGGTTGTTAGACAGCTATACAGCTGCACTAACTGTTTCCAAATTCTCTCCTATTTAGAGAATGAGGATTGTAACGAATTGGTTATACAGTCCAGAGGAACCTTCAAGCAAATTGCTATTTGGAGAAAATAGCAATTTCAGATAGTTTTCATCAAACATCATTGCAAGTTGCAGAATGCTCAAGATAGGGTAAGGCCGGCCTTACCTCCATTTTCAGTTCATGCCCTCCTATTACAACCCATTCATCTGTGCTGCAGTAGCAGCAGCCATAACAGCAACATGGTCATTATCGAAATGGATAAAGCCAGCATCTTTGTTTAGCCACTTTTGCTAAACCAAAACCTCTGCTTGTTCCTGTGAATCGATCCTGGCTACGTTAATCTCTTTGTCAAGTTTGCTTGGGGTAATAGGAGCTTTACCAAGTGCCAAAGAGTTGACACAATTTATTAATCCTTACGTTTTTACATATACTAGTCAGTCCCCATATGTTTTTGGAATTAATCATATAGTCACTCAGTCCACTTTTTGTTTTCATCAACTATTTAGTCTTAATAGGCATATGTCTGTGTTCGCTACGAAAATTCTAGACTTATTACTGGGTCTCAATTCTAACAAGATGGGTGATGTTTATCTGGAGGCAGACAATTTAGTCTTAATGGGCATATGGTTTTGTTCGTTATGAAAATTCTAGACTGTCAAGATCACTACATCTTGCTCTTGGTAAGCATGTCTTCTGACTATGACAAATGGGAATTGTTGCTGTCCAGATTTATGAGCTGCATATTTAGAATATGGAGATAATTCTAGTGAATTTTATGTCAATTTTGCAGCATTCTCTTTTTTTCAATTAGTTTTCCTTTTGGACCTTCATTTTCCTCGATTGTTTCTTCTTCAAAATCCTCCTCAGGTTTACCGCTCAACTGCCTCTGGTATAGCCAAGTTATGTTCACTCTTTCAACCAAGGAGATCTTGGTGTCATTTTCTATCAAATTGTGGGGTTTCAGTATATAATGTACAGCTGAGATCGAATTAGAAATAGAAACATCTCAAATCAAAAGCTATCTCGTTGACTTGATTTGAGCATCAGAATTTCATGTCTGTAAAAACGTAACAAATACAGTTCAAATTATGTGATTTCATATGTAATACAGAATTATATTTACATGCAGCTGAACAAACTGGTTAGGTCCTACTCAATGGCCATCTCCTCCTTTTCTGGGAAAAAAAACCATTGCATAAATAATATGTTAGAGCAGGTCCAGCAATGTGAAACCAGACAATATAGATTAATTGTAATGCACCTGATCAACAGAGAGAGAGTTCCACCAGACCAAACAAACAACCTACAATTCTTTGAAAAATTTAGACAAAAACTTACCTTGTTATTAATGCCTTTGCTATCCTCCTAGCATTCTCCAACAACTGCAAGCTTTTAGCAGGGTCTCTTTCTACTCTTGCTAATCTCAACTCCAAAAAGAATTTCTCATAATCATTTATTGTAATCTCTCCATAAATCTGGATCCTTCCATCATACAGTTCGTTCTTCTTTTCCTCTTGTTCATCACTTGGCCGATTTTCTAACAGTTCCAACTTATTTCCCACTCTGCAGCTTACCACGACTTCCAACCTTGAAGCCATCACTGCTGCCCGTTTGACACACGATGCAGGTAACTGCAATGGAGTCCATAAGAGCACACGAGAGTTTTATCATATAATCCATTTGATGAGCTACCTAAAATAAAAACTTAGTGTGCACAAAATATAAATGAAAATATCCCCTTTCCACCAAAATGAAAATACAATGACACACATGTGGACAGAGCTTACCTGTGCAAGCTGAGCAACCTTAAATCCAAAACTCCTCTCTGACACACCAGGCACCAGCTTATAAAGGTAAGTGACATCTTCGTTATCAAAATCCGAATCCATAGCTGTTGTACTTTTCTCTGAAGTCAAATATGAAACATGGTATATCCCCACAGAGCTGGGGAAATCAGTTTTGATACTAGCAATTTTAGGATAATGGGTTACAAAGAGGACCATGCATCTCTTTTGCTCTAACATATGGTGTAATGTGGCATAGGCAATAGCTTCACCATCATGTGTACTTGTACCTCTACCAAGCTCATCGAGGATAACCAGTGAGCGTTCTGTGCATTTGTGGAGTATATGAGAAGCCTCACTCAGCTCTTCTAAAAACGTACTTCTCCCTCGTTGGATACTGTCAGAAGCTCCCATTCGAGTGTAGATACCATCTAGAACATGCAGTTTTGCTGATGATGCTGGTACAAAGGAACCAACCTAGAGGATCGGAGTGAAACTTGAATACAGCAGATATAACAGTTTAATTTTTCAAATGAAAGAAAGAAAGCATCAAGTTTTGAATTTTTGACAAACAATTCTTTGTCGAAAGAACTTCTGGAATAAATTGATAAACCTTGGAGTAATTCAGAAAAGAATGGACAGATGAATTAACATCCGGCCAGGTATATATTCACTTTCATCCTGATGAGCATACAACTAGAGCACTCTGTACAAGACTCCCAAAGGAAAACCTCCTTCAACACATTGGACAGAGCTTGCGAAGAAATTCAATCAATGATACTAATAAGACCAGAACATCACATTAACAAGAATAAAGTTTATCAGAGTTCCATTGCACCTGAGCCATCAAAACAATAAGAGCAACTTGGCGAATGTAGCAACTCTTGCCCCCCATGTTGGGGCCAGTGACAATCTGACAATGCTCCCCATCTGCATGTAAGTGAGTATCATTCGGGACAAAATTATCGTGCAAAATGTCCCCTAGTACCTGTTCAAAGTTCACAAGTCATGAACAGGTACCCAAGAGCATAAAATCTATATAAATTTCAACCAGAATCCATGGTCTTTGAAAAGTGATAGTAAGACTAATGTTATTCAGGCCACCAATATATTTCAGCTCAGCAGGACAAGAAAAAGTGAATTGATAAATTATCGTACGAGTTAAAGTATATTAAAAAATGTCAGATTTATTAACCATGCCCACCAATCAGAAATTTCCCCAACTGTCACAACCATCCCAACTTTGCAAACAGGAATACAATTAGAATCGTAAGTCAGTTCATTCTCACTGCGATCAAGACACAAAAACATCTTAATATTTTCCTCACAAATTCAGCAAGCATAATGTGTAGGTAGGTTGGCATGGAAATACATACCGGGTGGCGACCAGAAGAGATGTGTATCTGAACAGGTTCATTGTCATCCAAAAACACTGGGCAAATATAATTCTGTAACAGAATATTAGATAAAGTTACATAGCTTCCCACTAGCCAGGAAATTATTTTCGACTCTCCACTATTATACCTTATTTTTCGAAAGAGTGGCAAGTGAATGCAAACAGTCCAAAGCAGCTAGAGCATGAACAACAGCCTGGAACTCTGAATAATATTTAGCAAAATCCTTTAGAAAGCTATCCCATGCAGCGCGGCAAATAACCATGAGCTTCTCAGTAGCCAGTGATAGTTGATCTAAGGCAGCCAATACTTCAGGCGGGTGATAGCGGATTGTCTTTTTAGTGCTATTCACCTTCACCCAATTTAATGGTACTTTGACATCTTCAGGAAGCTGCAATCAATACCAGTCAAAATAGGCATCTAGTAAACTTATTAAATCTGAGATGTAAAAGGTAGATATATCCCTTTCAATTGAAAAATGTGGCATATTCATGGCCTCTCTCAAGGGGCTACACCTACTAGCCCAATAAGAGAAGATACATATAAACAAGATAAGTTGCAATCTTATACGTAAGGAGTTAATCTCCTAATGGATAATGCTTCCAGCTAAATCTAGGATCTAGTATGCCAAAAGAAAGTCCACTGTGATATTCATATAGACTAAAGCATTAACGACTTCCACTAACAGGCAAATCCAGTTCGGTTTTTCAGAATATCCTGACCATCCCACCTCAATCAAATGCGTGACTCCAGACACACTCATAAATTTCAAATTGTGCATTTTAAGCTGCTTGCGATACGAACTGATCAAAGAATCCGTTTTTTCCTTTGCCAATTGAACTGCTTCCCGGGACTTTGCGACCTACATGTAGCAAAAATGTTGGACAGGATTTACAACATGAAAAAGATATTATCAAACCAAAGTTCTCAAGCAAGCAAGAAAGAAACTTCCTATGAAATAACAAACCTCAGGAAATTGACCGTTTGAAGTGACAAGTAAGTTTGGTAAATCTCCACATTCAGCCGCTTCTTTGTTTAGGCTAGACAAAAGTTTCGCAGCAGTGCCAACAACACTAGATGATGCAGTCAAAATCAATTTTCTCAACAAAGCAGAATGTATGTTCTTTGCTTGGACATTCTCATTATTGTCCTCAAGATGAAGCTGCTGAAGCTGTTTCCCGGCATTCAATATAGCTTGAATAACGGCAATGAACTGTCAATCAATCATTTAAATCGGTCAGCACGGAAAGCAGAAGGCATGACAAATTGGCACCAACAATTGGTAGCTGATAAAAGGAATGAAGCTCTATTTCCTTCCACTAATATGTGATAACTTCAACTGTCCATCTAAAGGGCTCGCTGTTGCACATATATAAAAAATTTAGTTTTGATTATTGTAGTTAATAGCTTCGTTATTAAAGACCGAAGGACCAATACACTCAGTAAACAAGCCCAAATTATTGAGACACACAAAGAACAATCATTTTTGGCTCAAGTGAAAACCAAATTTTACATGCAGCTCAGTGTAGCTGTTAGAAACTCAAATACGCAGATGGCAATATAAAAGAGAAAGTTGATAGATTGATAGATCTTACTAGAAACAGCTTACAATACTATTGGAATGGAACATAGAAATAAGAAAGATAAAATGGATAGAGCTTAACCCTCTAATTCCCATAGGAGATATCTCTCTCTCTCTCTACTAAGTAGAGCCATGGCTAAGGCAGCCAAACAACAAAATGAAAACCTAAACTTTTCCTTCTCTATAACTACCCCTTATATACTAGTACTAATGTCTTGTACCCGAAATGCCCCTTCTCCTACTAATGGGCTAGGCCATTCTCTATCAGTACATGAAAGGACAGGGAAGCAGAATTGATGATGAGGAATGACACATAAACACCACCTTAGAAACAATAACCAGAAAGCTGAGATAACAAATAATTTGTGTAAGTCTTGGCTGCAAATACATCATTACTAACCTCAGATGCAGAGGCAGTCCGATGGAAAATTCTAGTTATTCCACGTTGAATATCAGGTGATCTTCCCAAAGTTGTCAAAACAGCAGAAAGGATATGATAGAGGTCAGGCTCTACAATCGCAAAATCAGAATTCTCTTCATCAAGCTTGCCAACATTCTGTGACGCCCTAAAAGATCCCATGGATTCTGCAATCTCAGAAACAGCATGAAGACGAGCAGTTATCATGTTTCTATCACATAAAGGATGAGCCACCTGCAAATAAACTTGTAAATTTACTGATGGCAGTTAATGTTGCATGATACATGTTTCAGAACTAACATCATCCCCATACCCAGTGTCTTAGAAGCCTGAAGCCAGAAATGGTAAGAGTATGATTCATGATATGCAGCAAAGAGCCAGATTCAGAACCATTTGAGTTGTTCTTTAAAACCTGAATCCAATGATTTCCATTTAGAGAAAGGTCAGTGAAGAGAAATCAGAGGTTAATCTAGCAAATAGTCAAAATGAATTCTTCCTCAATCAAATTATAAAATATTGGAAACTCATTTCACAATCAATTCACTAAAGGCAACAACATTACTGCACAGAAGCTCCTCATCATTTTGATTGGTGTAGCTGCATGGGTCCTTTTTCATCATTCCATTGGTCAAGTCACTTCCACATAAAGGTTTAGTCAGGCTGACAGATGAGAATAATACCGTATTGGTAAAAAAATTGATCCATGCAAATTTATTTCTGAGGCTTGATATCCACGGAAAGACAACTTTTGGAAAGGTTATAGACACACACACGCACATATTTGTAAACTCTTCAAATAAGATCAGTACTTTCTTTTGTCTTGTATAACAAGTACATCATTGGAATTTTGTCTTTCTTTACATTCTTAGCATCCATGGGTCAGGGAGAAATGCGCATTAGAATCAAAAGGTTCTGGCCCACAACGTCTTTCTATTTATGCTGGTTTACACCCAATCCTATAAACCAAAACAATTATATAGTATATTGAAAACACAATGAATGTCCAAAGGCTACCTTATGGAGCTTTGCAGAGAGCCGTTGAAGTCAAGGAAACCAATATCAAGTAATATTTGCAGAATAATAAACAATCAGTCACCTCTAACTGTTGAAGTGTGTTGGCTGACAGGTTCATCTCCATGTTGCTTGAGAATGGCCGAAATGAAGCTCGAAGGCACAAAATCCTTTCAAATCCAAATTGCTTTAGGTGACGGATGGTTAAGGCTAATGCTTGCACTGCCAAATGTGGCATGTTTAAAACTCCCTTCATGACCCAACAGAGCAAACAAGTTACACATTCAGAAAGAGGGCAGAAGATAAGATACCTTGTCTTTTTTGCCATATATTTTAAAGAGGAAACTTGTAAAACATAGTTTAATGAATATGCACCTCAATAGCACAGTGAAAATTGCCTTCCTTTGCACTCTCCATACTTTGATTTTCATTGCCTGCCATGCTATTTTCGCCCATATTCTCATATAAAGATGTCACTTCAGCAAGTGCACCACCATCAGTGAAGCAATCTCCTGAGGCATGCTCCACTCTGACATTTGAGGAAGGTCCAGCATATGCCAGTAGTAACTGTAATTAAAAATCCCATGCTATCAAGCCATATTATTTTATGCAGATCAGTCGTGAACTAGATAGAGTACAATATTTTTTTTTTCATTTTTTGGTTCCAACAACTTAGTTGTTCCTGATCATTAACTATATCTACCACTTGAGAATTGGAATATCATTCAAATCATATTACGGAAGTTTGCTGATATTAAGTGAGGCAACCGCCATCTTTTGTAGAAGAACACTATGTTCCCAAATTCTGCGCTAGTAATAACTATGACATACTGGGAGAAAGATTGCTTTCAGAAGGGAGGAAAAAAGAAAAGAAAAATGCAACTCAATCTAACGACTATTAATGTGCACTCCGTTGCTTTATAAATGGTATCTAACTGAGACTGGCTGAACTTGATATCTAATCTCCTGGACTGGATTGCAGCCAAACCCCACTACAAACAATTCAAATACAAAGAAATGAATCAATTATACTCTTTGTTTCTCATTAAGCTACAGCAAATGTCTTACCCAAGTTTCCACTTTCAGATGGACATTTAGGATGATTCATAGTGCATTTCAAACATGGCATGTGCTCTTTCCTATATTGAAATTCATGATCACATAAGAAACAGAAATAAAAAAAATAAAATAAAAGAGTAAATTGAAAGCTATAATTGAGAATATAAGATTGTAAAATGGAAATAATAGCTTCCACTTAACTTTATGGAAAAGCACACTCGGAGCAAGAATTGAAAAAACCAGATATAACAGATTCTAACGTTTACCTTCTTAGTTTGTTTAGAAAGCGCCCCAAGGAGCAACTCAGCTGGAGCCAAGGTCAAAACCACAGCCTCAAGCCTGCTTCTTAAAAAATCATCGTTAAATTCATCATAAACAACATCACCGGTTGAAATCTCAACGGCTACGAATCCAACCCTCACATCAAGCCCATTCTCGGAACCAGAACCACCATTCTCCGCCAAAATGCTCTTCTCAACAACACAACATAAATAATTACTCTCTCCGCCGCACGCCTCCTCATTTCCACCAGCATCCTCCGCGGCCTCCAGTGTCGCCTTTGTATACAACGCCGATAACCCTCTGCAAAACGGACCCCCTTTATTTTCCCCATGTGCCTTAATTGCAGCAGTCTCGGTCTGTTTAACAACCCCAACCTTATACCCTACACTGACCAATCTTCTCACATGGACATTTAATCGAAAAGTTGGCACGCTAGCCGTCATAAAATTGTGATCCATGTGGGCATAAATCCCAAGCACTCTCGCAGCAATCTCCGCATCCTCCCCAAAGAATCGGTACTTGTAACCGACTTCAATCATCAAAAGAACATCAGGGTACTTATTTTTGAGCTCCACAACCTGCTGTTCTAAAGGAGTGTACTTTTTGGGAATTGACGATTGAGCAGTAGAGGATGGTGGGATTTCAATTGAAGGTTCCAGAAGTTTGTCGAGGAACTTCTGGTGAAGAGAAGGGCTAGAAATGGGATTTTGAGTGTGTGGAGGAAGTTTGGGTTTTTTGGGAGTGGAAGTGAGGTGGGAAGAAAGGAGTTTCCTTTTGGTGGGAGAAAAGGAGACAGTGGCTGAGATTTTGGGGTTTGTGGAGGGTGATGAAGAAGAGGAGGGGGTGGTTGTTGATGCTGCTGGAGTTGATGGATTATCGTCAGCTTTAGGTTTGGTTGCAAAGAAGCGGGAAATAACTTGTTGCTTTGGTTTGCCCATGGTAGGAGGGTTTTCTGAGACTAGAAAAACAGTTAGTTCATTTGTGCTCGTGGTGAAGGGAGAGCAGAACAGAGCAGCCTCGGCAGGGGAAAGCGAGCGGGCGGGCGGTTGCAGTATCACTGATTTGGCGCGCTTTTGTGTTCTCTCTTTTTCAGACTCCAACTTGAGAAATTATTATAGCGTAAATAATTTATCAGTCTCCTAGTTTTTACCTAACACACTTTAGTCCCTCTATTTTGAAAAACACATTTTTAAGGCTCATATTTTTTACCAATATTAACTTTATAATCCTTTTATCTATTTTTTTAGATTTTTAACAGAACATATCTTAGGTTTTAAGACGGCCACTATACAATACAAGTTGAACATACTACTCTGTTATTTTATATATATATCTGTTTATACTAAAATATAACGATTACAAGTCTAAAAAAACTAGAAAAAATGACTAAATGGTTAATATTGGTAAAAGCTAGGGACCTTATAATATGTTTTTCAAAATATGGGAACTAAACAATGTATTAGGTAAAAACTAGGGGGCTAATAAATTATTACAGAATAAGTCAATGTAATAGATGTATAACATGCTTAGGTTGCTACTAGATCATGTTTAGGCTTCTGTGACAGATATAGTGTTGCTAGTAGGGCCACTATGTTTTCTTTATTGTAGGGAAAACCTTATATAAATATGTGTATTCATCTTAAGTTTAATATATTCATGTAGGCTCTTAATCTACATGGTATCTCATGTATTCCTAATGTGTTACATGGTCCGTTACATGGTATCAGAGCCTAAGGTCTAAGGTTTCTGAATTCCTTTTTCTGGATAGTATTTATAGAGTTGTGAAGTATTTCCAGAGTTGTGTTTTTGCAAAGGTTCAATATTTTCTAGGTAGCATTTCCCAGGGTTCCATTTCTGTCAAGAGCTTGGGTCTCTTGAATACTCACTGTTGGAACGTCATTCTATCTCACCACCCCTCTGGTTCATCCTCTCCGCTTCCGATTGGAGTTTCCTCACATTCCGGCCACCCTGTGTCATCGTCGTTGTAAGAAAAGTCCTCCTTACATGGGATCAGAAGCTTGTTTTGGGTTTCTGGATTGAGATTCCAGAATTTGTTTTTGGCTTTATGAGCAGAATTTTTGGGTTACATTTCTGGGCTGTTTCTTTCAGCATTGTTGTCTGCCTTGTGAGCAGACTGTTTGGATCTAGGGTTCCAAGTTTCAGTTCTTCCACCGATGTCGCCTCTCTGTTTCCAATGTGTCTGTTCGATCAGGTTTCCGGTGAATCTCCTTTTGTGCACTGATGTTGCTGGCAGCCTCTTGCATGTGGCTACAACTGAGTTTTGCTTCTCTATTTCGGAACAAAGCTTGATGTTCTTCTGCTGTCGTTTGTCATGTCCGATTTGTTCTTCTAGACCGTGTTTCCCGGATTATATTTTTATATTCTAAAGTATTTTGAGTGCAATGTCTTTAAGACTATATTATATGTATTTGTAGCAAGCTGAGCATGATTAAAATCCATGCTTCAGCTTGAGAGGGAGTGTTACAGAATAAGTCGATGTAATAAATGTATAACATGTTTAGGCTGCTACTAGATCATGCTTAGGTTTCTGTGACAGCTATAGGATTGCTAGTATGGCCACTATGTTTTCTTTATTATAGGGAAAACCTTGTATAAATATGTGTATTCATTTTAAATTTAATATATTCATGCAGGCTCTTAACCTTGTATTACATGGTCTGTTACACCCATTATTATATACGACTCGCAAATAAGTTAACCCGACTGAGGACTCATCCGGATTCATCCATAAAAAAGAACATTGCGAAGTTTACCTGGGTAAGGACTAGAGATGGCAACGGATACTGTATCTGTGGATATCCGACACTACCAGATCCTAATGGGACTACCTGTATTCTGTATAAAAGGGTATGAGACGGGTATGAGTTTAAAACCATTGCCCGTTAGGATAATGGGATGGGTATGGAAATACCCCCAGAGTATCCATTACCCATCGTAAATTTCTTATATATTAAAAAATATTATTGTTTTTTAGAGGTAAGATGTGAGATTTGAACCTCCAACTTGTTGTTCTTCAACCATTGAGTGATAGAATTAAGCTACTTTATTTTTATTAATTAAGGTTCAATTTATTCAATTTTTAGATGTATGATTTATTAAATTTATACTTTGTTAAATTTGTAATACTTTTTGTTTTATTTATTGATTCTTAACGGATAAGGGTACCCGCGGGTACCCGTGAATTAAATGGGACGGGTATGAGATGCAAAAAGTATACATGTTAGGGTAATGGGACAGGTACAGATAATTAAAAAAATAAACGGGTAAGAATTTGAGATTGGCACTGCCCGCGGATATCTACCCATTGCCATCCCTAACAACGACTAAAGTCGGTAAAAAGTAATTGTATCTGGATTTGGGATTTTGCCCTAAAGTGGGGCTTATAATGAAAAATTAACCATATAAAGGGCCCGGTTAAACTTTATGCCCACTGTGGGGCTGGTTTAACCGGGAGCGAAATCGGAAGCCAGCCTTCCGATTTCGTTTTGCAAAGAAACCGGAAGGCTAGCTTCCGGTTTCTCATTTTATTTTATTTTATTTTATTATTTTTAAATAAAAAATAGAAACTGGAAGCCAGGCTTCCGGTTTCTATTTTTTAATTGAAAAAAATAAAGACCGGAAGCTAGGCTTCCGGTCTCTTAACCTTTTGGCAGAGTGTGGTCTTATCAACACTCTGCCCTTATTCCACCGAATATATTCGGTGGAATAAGTTAGTAAAATTCACTGCTCCCATGGGAGCAGTGAGACTATACATTCACGGTTACCGTGAATGTATAGATTAATTTTTTTTTTATTCTTTTCTCCCCCATTCCCTCATCTTTCACCCCCTTCTATTTAAATTTTATTCTTTCACCCCCTTCTCTCATTATTCACCACCTTTTATCTCTTCAACCCCTTATTTCCATTTCTTTTCCTTATTCTCCCACTTCTTCTTCAATCTTCTCTTCCTATCTTCTTCTTTCATTCCCTTTCATTTTCTTAAATATTTGATTTGCTCTCTTAATACTTGATTATCTTCTATTCCCTCACCCCCTTAAATATTTTATTTTCTCTCTTAATCTCTCACAATTCACAAGATTAATTTTTCACCCTATTTGAAGAGTTCAAAAAATTAAAGGTATGTTCGAGCAATGTAATTTTTTTTATATGTAATTAGTATTGGTTATTTTATATATATTTACTTAATAATACTATCTTTATTTTTTTTTTCATGTTGGTGCATAATAGAAGAAATCTACTAAAGAAAAAAGGTATGTAATTATTTATTTATTTCATATGTATTAAATATATTAATATTGGAAATTAAAATAATTAAATGAAAAAACTACAAATATGTTAGAGAAATGTGTAAACAAATTATGTTAAATATTAGATATATATATTATAAATATGTTAAATGTTTGAAATAGGTTAGAAATATGATAAAATGTTAAAATTATGTTAAATGTGTTATATGATAGAAATGTATAATTTATGATAAATGTTTGAATTATTTTAAATTTTAGAAATGTTTGAAATAATTTTTTTATTATTTTTTATCTAAATATTTTTGTATATGTAATTAGTATTAATACATTGGTTATTTTCTATATATATACTTAATAATACTATCTTTATTTATTTATTTGAAGTGATATGTATTAAAATGTTAATATTGGAGATTAAAATAATCAAATGAAAATATTATAAATATGTTAGAGAAATGTGTAAAAAACTATGTTAAATATTAAATATATATGTTAGATGTTATAAATATGTTAAGGAAATTGGGTCATTATGGAGGGTGAATTGGGTCATTATGCTCGTATCTTGATTGATGTGGAGCTTTCTAAGGAAATTCAATACAAGCTTAGGGTGGATACTGACACCTCAATGCATTGGATTTCCCTTGAATATGAAAGACTTCCTGACTTATGCTCCACTTGCCATTCCATTGGCCATTCTGCTGGAGCTTGTAGGAGGAATCTTCGTCGTGAAGAACATGTTGTCACAAAAAAAGAAATGGGAAGCAAAAGATGGGATCTCCCGAACCTCGAGGTAGGTCAGTTACTCGGATTTG
The DNA here is from genome assembly GCF_963576675.1 of Euphorbia lathyris. NCBI lineage: Eukaryota > Viridiplantae > Streptophyta > Magnoliopsida > Malpighiales > Euphorbiaceae > Euphorbia > Euphorbia lathyris. The sequence continues at coordinate 25,183,239 of NC_088910.1, read as the reverse complement.
GCAACAGAAGCCTGAAGTTCACATTGCTACTGGTGAATCCTCTAAAGGGGCTCCTGACATTGAAGAGTCTGACAAATCTAATAACTTACAGATGGTACTTCATAGTTCTGTCAAGATTAGTGAATCAGTTCTTGATTCTGATTCTGGCACGGCCCCCACCGCTGCTTCTATTGGCTTTCCATCTTATCAACTTGATAAAGTGGGAGTCTTGGGTTGGCAAACTTCTCACCCCAATCCTCAGGCTTCTGAATTTTCTAATTTGCAAATCATTGAGCATTCAGAAAACAGTGACTGTTTGCAGGTGGTTAATGATACAGAGGAAAAGACTTGGTCTAAAGTCCAGAAAAGGAAGAAGCACAAAGATAACAGCATTCCCCTTGAGGTCAGTGGTAAACGGCATAGCAAGCCGCCTGTGCGGTTTCAATGATTGTGTTATTTTGGAATTGTAGGGGCATCGGTAATGATCGCACTCAACGAGCCCTGAAGCTTTTGTGCCAACAACATCGTCCTGATTTTCTGTGTCTTGCAGAACCTCTTGTTTGTTTTAGTGACACTGCTGATCGGTTTTGGAGATCTCTGGGTCTTTCCCTATTTGCCTGGAATGATAAAGATTCGCCAACTCTTTGGCTTCTCTCTAGGGATACTTCTTCTCTTTCTCTTCATTCTTCTCATGCCCAACATGTTACTGTTCAACACCTGCTGGGTGATAAATCTTTTCTGCTTTCTTTTGTTTATGGTAGTAATCTGGCTTCGGAAAGAAGGGAGTTGTGGTCTTCTCTTTATAGTTGTTCCTTTCCAAATAATAATTGGTTGGTGTTTGGGGATTTCAATGCTATTACGGGCTCTCATGAAAAGCTTGGTTCCCCTCCTGCTGCTGGATCCTGTAGGGAATTCAGGAATTTTATTGATGACTGTGATCTTATTGATATTGATACTTTGGGTCAGAGGTTTACTTGGTCCAATGGTCGGCATGGGGCGGCTCATGTTGAATGTCGACTGGATAGAGCTTTAGTGTCAGAGGGCTTTTTGGATTCTTGGGACTCTATCTCTTGCACGGCTTTGGCAAGGTATAGCTCTGATCATTGCCCAATGCTCCTTCAATGCAGGATTGGGGAACCAAGGATTGCTAGGTTCAGATTCCATGCAATGTGGACCACTAATGATTCTTTAAAGGGGGTAATTGCTAATCACTGGTCTACATTCCACATCTCTCTCCCTCCTACTCAACTATTATGTCATAAACTTCGCACCCTTAGGCCTATCCTCAGGGATTGGAATAAAAACGTGTTTGGCAGAATTGATTCTAATATCCACCTGGCTGAAGTTCATCTTGCTGATATTCAAAAGCAAATTTCAGAACATGGTGATTCTCCGGAATTGAGTAATGCTGCTTCTGCCGCTTGTTCCAACCTTGATTTACAACTTCTTCGGCAGGAGATGATGTACAGAGAGCAAAGCCGTGTTAAGTGGCTTAAAGAGGGGGATCGAAACACTAGTTTTTTCCAAAGGTCTGCTAGAGTTAGAAAGACATGGGCCGACATTCATCATTTGAGGATCGGAGATGAGGGTCCCACTTCTGACACGGTTAGATTATCTGATCATGTAATTGAATATTTCTCTAATCTCTTTCGTAGTTCTAGGGAACATGTTGATTTTTCTTCAATTAATGAGGTAATTCCTACCTTAGTAACTTCTTTGGAGAATGAGGAATTAACTTCTAAACCTTCCATTGAAACTATTAAAGACACGGTCTTTTCCATGGATCCTGACAGTGCCCCTGGCCCTGATGGTTTTGGGGGAATTTTTTATCGTCTCTTTTGGGATATTGTAGGGAAGGATGTTTGCAATATGGTTCAGGCTTTCTTTGATCATGGTTGCATCCTGCCTGGTTTAAACTCTAGTATTATGGCTCTAATTCCTAAAGTTGCTGAAGCTGACAGAATTGAGAATTTCCGTCCAATTGTGATGAGTAACTTTGGTTTTAAAATCATCTCAAAAATTCTTGCTGATCGCCTTGCAGTTATTGCAGCAAGGATTGTCTCTCCCAACCAGTATGGTTTCCTTAAAGGTAGAAGCATTCATCAGTGCATTGCCTTAGCTTCTGAGGGAGTTAATATGCTTGACAGAAAACGTTTTGGTGGACATATGGCCTTAAAAATTGATATTCGTAAGGCATTTGATACTTTAGATTGGAACTTCCTCTTGGCTGTGTTGGATTCCTTTGGTTTTTCTCTCACTTTTAGGGATTGGATCCTAAATATTCTGGCATCTTCTCGTATTTCTGTGATGATTAATGGTTCTCCAAAGGGTTATTTTTCTTGTTCTAGAGGGGTTAGATAAGGGGACCCCCTCTCTCCTCTTCTGTTTGACATTGCTGAGGATTTTTTCTCTCATTGGCTTGCTAAGATGGTGAGGGAGGGTACTTATTCTCCCATGTATTATTCTGGAGGAAATTCTTTTCCCTCTCATCTTCTTTTTGCTGATGACATGCTCATTTTTGGAGTGGCATCCTTGAGCAACTTGCATGCTCTCAAGGATTTCTTCCTGCTCTATGGACAGATCTCCGGTCAACAGGTCAGTTGGGACAAATCTGCCATCTTTTTTGGTTCTCAGGTGAGTCCTCCAAGGAGGGTTCGTCATGCTCATTGTCTTGGCATCCGTTTGGAATCTCTCCCTTTCAGTTACTTAGGAGTCCCCCTATTCAAAGGAGCTCCAAGGGCTCGTCATCTCAGCAGTCTTACTGACAAATTTCTCTCTCAATTTAGCAAATGGAAAGGTAGCTCTCTCTCCTTTGCTGGGCGTTTAACTCTAATTAAGTCTGCTATTACTGGTTCTCTGGTTCACTCATTCTTGATCTATAAGTGGCCAGTGGGATTGTTGAATAAGCTCAATAGAAGTATTAGGAACTTCCTTTGGACGGGTTGTATTGATCAGAGGAAGCTAATCACGGTTCCCTGGCAGACTTGTTGCAAAAGTTTGGAAGGGGGTGGTTTGGGCATTAAGGACTTTAGGATCTTTAACCAGGCTCTCTTAGGTAAAATGTGTTGGGAATTGATTCAAGGTACCAATTTAGCTCTTTCTCTATTGAAGTCTAGATTTATGGCTGTCTCTGGTTTGCCTAAAGCTACCATTGCTCCTTCCTCGATCTGGTCTTCTTGTAAGCTTGTTTATTCTTCTATTTGGGACCAGGCCTTTTGGTGGATTGGTCAGTCTTCATCGCTTAATTTCTGGACAGATAGGTGGATCGTACCATCAGTGGCGGACAGATTGGGTCTTGATCATCAGGATAAGCGTTCTCGCTATAATTCTGTTGATGATTTTCTAGTAAATTCAGAGTGGCTTGACTTAGGCACTCTTCCTTCGGCTGTTCAAGACAGTATTCAATCTATTCACCGGGGTAGAGATGATATTGACTTCTGCGCTTGGCAGCCCTCTATGAAGGGTATTTTCTCTGTCAAAGAGTACTATTCGGTTCTCAGTCCTAGTTCCTCCTCGGTGGACTGGTATAAATTTGTTTGGAATGCTCACACTCCCTCTTCTCGTTCCTTCACTTTCTGGAGAGTTTTGCATGGTCGGATTCCAACTCATGACCTCCTGCAGCATCTTGGATTCTCCATTGCCTCTCGTTGTGCTCTATGTGGTAGGGATGCTGAGTCCATTAACCACTTATTCATTAGCTATTCTTTTGCAGATTCTCTTTGGAGGGCCATTGAGATTCATTTTGACTGCTCTTTGCCTCGTCATCCCAAATTCATCCACTTCTTCAGCACACTTCGTAGCATTCATTTTAGCTCTCAGGTGTTGATGATCTGGCGTGTTGCTGCTGTGACTTGCATCTGGTTAATCTGGCATTGCAGGAATGAAGCAATCTTTAAGGAAGTTTCTCCTTCTATTCAGCACTCGAAGATCACCCTCTTTCGAATGATTTGAGAGTCCTTGGCCACTTCTAAAGGTTTTGCCTCTTCTCGGAGAGATGCTGCTATCTTATCCCACCTTCTGGCTTCTCCTAGGCCGCCTCCTGCTCCCAACATTTTTCCGGTCCATTGGCTTAAACCTCCTCCGGGCTGGGTTAAAGTCAATGTGGACGGCTCTGCTTTTGGCACTCCTGGTGAGGCAGGAGCGGGAGGCATTTTTCGCAACTATCGTGGCTTTTCTAAAGGTTGTTTTGTTTTTTCTACACCTCCTTCTTTTGCTTATTTGGCTGAATTTAGAGCCGCTATTTTTGCAATTGAACTTGCTTGGGAGAAAAATTGGCATCAGCTTTGGGTTGAGTCAAACTCCATGTACGTAGTTAATCTGCTTCGACATCGTTCCATGGATGTTCCTTGGAGTATTCGACAAGAGTGGTTGCATTGTCTCAACATTTGCTCTAGGATGAACATTCTTTTTACACACATCTTCAGGGAAGGAAATAGAGTTGCTGATGCATTGGTAAAGTTTGGAGTCTCTTCCTCAGTGATCAATTGGTGGCCTTCAGCTCCTGCTTTTTGCCACAGGTTTATCAATGACGACATTTGTAATATTTCTCACTTGCGGTTTTCTTGACCTTTTCTAAACTTTTCTCTTTCCCCTTTCTTCTTGTTTGTTCTCCTTCCTCTTCTCTTGTTCATACACTCACTTTTTCTTTTTTAATATATTTTTGGGTTTGTCAGTTCTTGGGCCTCGGGTGCTCACCCACCCAAGTTCTGTCTCGTCCCAATTTCTATCAAAAAAAAAATATGTTAAATGTTTGAAAAAGGTTAGAAATATGAAAATATGTTAGAATTATGTTAAATGTGTTATATAATAGAAATGTTTGATTTATGATAAATGTTAAAAATGTTTGAATTATTTTTGATGAAAATGTTTATAACTTCATTAGAAATGTTTGACATATTAAACCATATGTTTGATGTTAGAAATATTGTGATAACATTTATCTAAATGTTAGAATTATTTTAAATGTTAGAAATATGATATAATGTTAGAATTATATTATATGTTAGAAAATGTAAGAATTGTGATAAATGGTAGAAATGTTAGAAATGTTCGAAATTCTATGAATTTGTTTAAATGCTAGAAGTATGTTAAATTTTAGAAATGTTGGAAATATTAGTAATATGTTTGATGTTAGAAATAAGAGTAATATGTTTGAGGTTAGAAATTTTGAGATAATATTTATCTACTTGTTAGAATTATGTTAATACGCTAGAAATATGTTAAATGTTAGAAATATTTTAAAATGTTAGAATAATGCATAATATGTTATATGTTAGAAATGTAAAAAATATTAGCAATATGTTTGATGTTAGAAATATTGAGATAACATTTATGTACTTGTATAATATGTAGGATAACGTGGAACAAATGGCCTACCAAAACAGACCTCAACAATTAATAAATTCAGGACCGATAATTGATGATTTATTGACACAACAGAAAATACACCGTTCCCAAGGTGTTTGGTTGGAGGGGGTAATATTATCGTTTTGTCAATTGTGATCAATTTTCTGACACTAATATAAATTTTAGAAACACTTGAAGTGACTTTTTGCACATGTGTTTGAAAAATATGTAGGACAATTACAAAGCACTGAAGCCTTCCAGGGCAGTGAAACCTGAAGTTTTTGAAAATATAAATCCAAGAGTTTTGGAAAAGTTGCAAATTGCAGGCTTTGGAACAATTATTGATATGTGGCTTATTAATATAGACCACGCATTGATAACAACGTTAGTTGAAAGATGGCGGCCGGAAACACACACATTTCACCTCCCTGTTGGAGAAGCAACAATGACATTGCAGGATGTGGAGGTCTTGACTGGACTTCGTGTGGACGGTGAAGCTGTCACACTTGGAAAGATAGGTGTTCGGCTAAGAAAGGGTCATGATATTACCGAGGTTGAGTTGAAGATGTCGTGGTTGACTGAGAAGTTTCCAGCACAACCTCTAATTGATGCACCTGAGTACCTAATCGAGTGTCATGTATGGGCATTGATACTGCGTATATGCGGTGGCTTTTTGTTTCCTATTAAGAGTGGCAATAAGGTGCAGTTGATGGTCCTACCTTTGTTGGAAGATTTCAATGTGGCAGGAACATATGCGTGGGGTGCCGCAATGTTAGCAAATTTGTATAGAGAAATGTGCAAAGCGACAGACTCTACGTGTAAGCAAATAGGTGGGTGTGCACAATTTTTGCAATATTGGGCATATGAGAGACTTGTACCAATTGCCCCTATCAGTGGACATGTTGTTGATATTGCTGGTGGAAAACCATATGCTATGAGGTAAAAAAACATACACAATTTCATTATTATCTATGCTTAAAAATATTACTTTAACTTTATTATCCATTACTAAAATATTTATAGGTGGAAATCAGTGGAGATTAATAACCCCCGTGATCCAACACATAAGCTCAATTTCATTAGGGGGGCATTGGACAGTAAAAAAGAAGAGGAGGTAATTATGGTGGATGTTTTCCAAATAGTGAATTAATGTTAGTCACAATTAGTAAGTGACCCAATGTAATTAATATTTGACAGATGATATGGGAGCCATACAAAGAACTCATACCGGTTATGCATGTAATGTATCAGCGAGGACAAAATGTTGAGTATAAGTATAAATGCAAACAGAAATAAAAAGTAAGACAGGACGAAGTCAGCATGAGAACATAGCACAAGCTAAGTGGAGTGCAACTCAGTATAACAGAAGAAAAGTCATCTTCAGAACAAACGCTTAAAGATGAAGCTGACCAAAGAAGCTGAGTGGAACGCAACTCAGAGAAGTCTTCCTCTAACCTTAAAGCTTGCAGACGAAGCTGAACATGGAAGCTGAGTAAGAATATGACTCGGAAATAAAGAACAAAAGCAACGTCAATAAAGTCAAGCTGAGTGTTCGTCAGGACAGCATGATTGATCTGTTTGCTAAAAGACAAGATCCGACATCTGTCTGCACCAATAACAGAAGCCTTGGAATTACGCACAGAGCCAATTTCGAGATGCATGGGTCAACTGTCTGTTAGCTAAAAGACGAACTGGCACTAGAAGACGCACCTGCGGGAAGAAGACAAGCCTGACGCCTACCAATTTCAGACGATAGGATTGGCCTGCAAATCTGAAGTTGACCAGAACAATGACGCAAGAAAGAGTCGTTTGTATTCAACGGATATATCTAGATTCAAATCATTAGAGCTTCAGACTTCAACAATAAAAGGACAAGTTCATTCTTGGATCCTTAGCCGATTGCCGAAACAAAAAGAGAAAACGAGAAACATACAAAGCACATTCAAACAAGAAAAAAATCTTACACCAAATTTCTATCTCTTTGTAAAAGCTAGATTGATTTTGTAATCATCTAAAGTGTTCTTCAGCTAGAAAGAACAAGTTTGTATCAATTGTAAAATTGAGAGAGTTGTGCTGAGTACTCGGTTTTAAGTACTCAGTGGTAGAGAAATCTAGGTGTTCGGTTATAGCCCTTTAGTAGGAGTTGAGTAGACGAATAGAGGAAGGTACTCTTGCATATTCAACTTCCTTGTAAACGGTTTGTGCTCTACCTTTAAAGAGCTCAGTATTGGATTGAAAAAGCCCGGAGTGACTCTGGGGACTGGACGTAGGCGGAGAGGCCGAACCAGGATAAGTCGTGTTGAGTAATTTCTAACTCTCTCTCAATATATCTATATATGTGTTGCTTGATTAAATTGCTCATGATATAAATTGTAAAAGCTGACACTGAGTAATCTTGGTGCTGAGTTGGAAGCTGACCTCAAGGGTTAATTCCCAACTCACAAGTAAAACAGTTCTAGTCAGCATCTGACTAAAGCTGTCTTACATCTCTCGGCCGTGCTGACCTAAACTAAGTTAAGTAATTTAAAGAATTGATTAAGTCAGCATAATTAAGCGAAAAAGTTTCATTAGTTCCTACCCCCCCCCCCCCCTTGGAACTAATTGAAGGAAAATAGGCAAACGTTTGGCAGCGGGAATATAAAATTTTTAACCTTTTTCCATTAACCCAAGATCCGTTAATCGTTATTTCATATAAAGAGGGATAGAAGGAAATACCTTTTGACGTTCTATCTACCGTTGCAATCGAAGTGCCCACAAATCTTACTTCGAGATCCCAAGCACAAGACAAAAACACAATTCAAAACCAAGTTAGAATTCAACCGTATGAAAGCAATCAAGAATAGATTGCCTCTAATTAATCAACACAAGATCAAGGAATAGAGAAAGAGATTGATAATCAATTGAAACGGAAGGAAGTGGTGAATAATCTCGTCCTCAACAAGGGGGTCGAAATTCTTCTCTTATGTAGACACTGTGTTGGCCGAAATTTACACATAGGGGGGTATATATACTCTCTTGTATCTAAACCCTAGTTAGATAGAATTAGGTTACTGAATAAGAATTTTATTCGGAATATAATTCTTATTTATTATCTATAATTATATCTAAATATAAAGATAATAATAATAACCTTTTAGGATAATAATAGGAGCAATTTAATCTCATTAAACCTCCTAACTTATTTATCCTTTAATTAATTTAATTCACAATCATAATCTAATTAGGATTGCTTAAAATCAAATTAATTTCTTTATGTAATTTATACATAAAAATCACCCCCCCCCCCCCCTTTGCTTACTGGGCCTTAGTGGACTCAATTGGGCTTCCATCAATTAATTAACATATGTTTCTCTTTTGGGCTCCAAGTCTTATGTGTGACCCATTAGGTTCTTATTGCTTCTAGCCGTATGCAACTATTAAATTAATTTTCTCAGAATTATATTTAATTTTTGCATAACGGAATGAGTACGCGAAATGTGATTAGCAAATCCGAAACATTCCCCCAGAGCTATAAGAAGACAGGTTGATTCTGTCGTTGACCTTTCTGTATTAGTTACAGTATAATTCGATCCTTTATCAACTATATCCTTGAACTGAATCTTATAACTATGGGCAATGTCAAGTCACATATAGCGAGACGTTCGTTTTACTTGTACAAGCCGAGTTGACTCCAATTAGATAGGTTAAGTGAAATCTGTATTTCAAGTCTTAAGCTATCACCTTGCAAGGATTTAGAGTCAAGTCTTCCACAAGCGATCCTTGGACGTATCTCCCATTTATCGGGAGTGACAAATGCACAATCCAATGTATAACTATCCTGCAATTACTTCCTGTGATACCCAACGTCTGCCGTTCACACCCCAGAGTCATCTCTGTTATGGATCGTGTTACAACAGGATCAAAGCATCACATTCCATAATCTAGAATCACTAATTAACATTCCTTTGAGTCTAAAGATTACTTATACCTATTAATACCAATGAGATGAACATGTGACAAGGATAAATCTACCCATCCTGTTATCTCAAGCCGGGTCCCCAATCCTAATGAACTCCCTTTCATTGGATCCATGTAACTGTCCAGATATCTGCATATCTGAAGCTTGTGAGATCATCTCTCTGTCTCGACAGAAGACATTGTTACATGCAAGTCTTAACAATGATATGTCAATCCTATTTCTAAACATATTACTTGACTTGGGTTGGTTTTAAGTTTATTAGTTTATTATAAAGTTTCGTCTCACTTCATACTTGTATGAACACTTTATAATCACTTTAAACAAACTTAGGGATTTTCTTTTATTAGATTTATTTAGTTCTTAAAAGAGGTTGCCTTTATATAGTTATGAAACCATATCTTATTAAAACAAATGATGTAAAGAACACTTCATTTACATTAAGTTTATATCCTAGAACAATTGTCTATAGGACACTAAACCCCAATATACTCCCACTTGGACTAAAGCCAATTGTTTCTACAACTTATCCCAGTAGAACTTAGATGACGATCATGTACTTTCTGGGCTAAGGGCTTTGTCAACGGATCTGCAATGTTGTCCTCAGTAGGTACTCTTTCTATTCTCACATCTCCTCTTGCCACAATCTCTCTTACAATGTGGTATTGCTTCAGGTAATGCTTGGATGCATTATGAGACCGTGGTTCCTTTGCTTGTGCAATGGCTCCATTGTTATCACAGTACAGTGTAATGGGATTTAAAATGTCAGGCACCACACCAAGTTCAGTAATGAACTTCTTAATCCAAACCGCTTCCTTTGCTGCTTCCGCAGCAGCGATGTACTCTGACTCGGTCGTAGAGAAAGCTATGCTTCCCTGCTTAGAACTCTTCCAACTGACCGCGCCCCCATTCAAGATAAACAGGTATCCTGATTGGGATCTAAAATCGTTCTCATCTGTGAGATGACTGGCGTTTGAAAATCCTTCTATTTTCAGATCCCCTTCTCCGTACACTAGGAACATGTCTTTAGTCCTTCTCAAGTACTTAAGAATGTTCTTGACGGTATTCCAATGCTCGTCTCCCAGATTACCTTGATAACGACTCGTTATACTTAACGCGAACGCTACGTCAGTTCTAGTGCATAGCATAACATACATCATCGAACCGATTGCGCTGGCGTACGGGATTACACCCATGCGTTTCTTATCATCTTCGTTTTTAGGACATTGATGATTGCTTAACTTTACTCTATGTACCATGGGTAAGTTACCTCGTTTCGATTCAAGCATGTTAAACCGCTTTAGCACCTTTTCAATGTATGTAGCCTGTGAAAGACCAAGCAGTCTTCTTGATCTATCTCTGTAGATCTTTATACCAAGTATATAAGCTGCTTCACCAAGGTCTTTTATGGAGAAGTTACCTGATAACCATACTTTCACCGACTGTAGTAGAGCTATATCATTTCCCATTAATAATATATCGTCCATATATAATATTAGAAATGCAACTGAGCTCCCACTTGCTTTCTTATAAATGCAAGCATCTTCGCAATTTTGTTCAAAACCAAATTGTTTTATGGTTTCGTCAAAACGCTTGTTCCAGCTTCAAGATGCTTGCTTGAGTCCATAAATGGATCTCTGTAGTTTGCAAACCTTGTTTGCATCCTTTGATATGAAACCTTCAGGTTGCATCATATATACATCCTCAAGCAGGTTTCCATTTAGGAAAGCTGTTTTCACATCCATTTGCCAAATCTCGTAAACATAGTGAGCGACAATAGCGAGCATTATTCTGATTGATTTGGACATAGCCACAGGAGAGAAAGTTTCGTCATAATCAATTCCTTGTTTCTGACGATATCCTTTCGCTACTAACCTAGCTTTGTAGGTGCTAACCTTTCCATCCATGTCAGTCTTCTTTTTGAAGATCCACCTGCACCCAATGGGTTTTATCCCTTCGGGTGGATCAACCAAAGTCCACACTTGGTTGGTGTACATGGAATCCATTTCAGAATTCATGGCCTCGAGCCATGCTTTAGAATATGGACTGGTAAGAGCCTCTTCGTAGTTTTCGGGTTCGTCGTCTAACACGTTAACCTCATCATCATCTCCCACTAGAAAACCATATCTAATTGGGAGTTCACGAACTCTTTGTGATCTACGAATGGGTGGCACTTGAGTCTCATCCAATGGGACTGCTTCGGGTTCCTCAACCGCCTTTGTTGTTTCAGTCGGTGTTTCTTCTTCTTGAACTTCATCAAGTTCAATCATGCTTCACTTTTCTGTATCTTCGAGAAACTCTTTCTCCGAGAAGGTTGCGTGCTTGGATACTATTACTTTCTGATCATCTTGATGATAAAAGTAATACCCTACAGTTTCCTTAGGATATCCAATGAAGAAACATTTATCAGATTTAGAATCTAGCTTGTCTGACGCTACGCGTTTGACAAATGCTGAACAACCCCATACTCTCATGAATGAGAATGTGGGTTTCCTACCAACGAACAATTCATATGGTGTGGAACTAGCGGATTTAGTTGGTACTCGATTTAGGGTGAAGAGGGCAGTTTCTAAGGCATGGCCCCAGAATGTCTTTGGAAGTAATGCTATGCTCATCGTAGATCGTACCATATCTAGTAAGGTACGGTTCCTCCTTTTGGATACACCATTGTGTTGTGGTGTATAGGGAGGTGTCCATTGTGAGCATATCCCACACTCAGTTAGATAATTCAGAAAATCATCTGAAAGATATTCGCCAGCTCAATCGGATCAAAGTATCTTTATTTTCTTTCCTAATTGATTTTCTACTTCATTCTTGAAGCATTTGAATTTCTCAAAAGCTTCGGACTTGTGCTTCATCAAGTAAACATAACCATATCTGGTATGGTCGTCTATGAAGCTTATGAAGTATCTGAATCCTCCTCTTGCTTGGACTGATATAGGACCGCATACATCTGAATGTATTAATCCTAGGGTGTCTGATACACACTCACCTTTATTGCTAAAGGGTGTCTTTGTCATTTTACCTTTTAAACATGCTTCTCATGTTTCCAATGATTCAGAATCAATTGAATCTATAAGCCCATCTTGATGTAGCTTAAGCATGCGTCTTTTGTTTATATGGCCTAAACGACAATGCCACAAGTAAGTCAAATTATCTAGCTTATGTCTTTTGGTATCAATTGCGAATACAAAAATTTTGTCATATAGCACATAAATCCCATTTTGTGATATTCCTGAAAAATAGAAAATCCCATCTCTATAAAACTCGCAATGTTTGTCTTTTATTGAAATATGAAAACCGTCGTCAACAAGACGGCTAATAGAAATAATGTTTCTGGACATTTCTGGGACATACAAACAGTTCCCTAATTCTATTACAAGCCCAGAGGGAAAACTTAAAGCATAATCTCCAACAGCGAGGGCGACAAGTCTTGCTCCATTTCCCACTCGCAAGTTTATGCTTCCTTTCTTCAATTCCTTAGTCCGATTTAGTTCCTGCATATTTGTACAAATATGAGATCCACATCCGGTATCAAGTACCCAAGATTCAGACTGTGAAATTGTATTTATTTCAATATAAAACATACCAGATGTTGAAGCACCGTCTTTTCCCTTCTTGAGGGAGGCTAGGTACTCCTTGCAGTTCCTTCTCCAATGCCCGTCTTTACCACAGAAATGGCACTCTCCTTTGGGCTTCTTCACTTCCTTTCCCTTTGCTCTAGTGGGCATGGCCCTCTTACCTTTCTTGGGATGTTTAGGATTGGAAAAATTCCCTTTCCTCTTCTTTGACCCCTCTATGACAAGAGCCGGTATTGCCTTGTCTTTCTTCATATTGGGCTCAACTGTCTTGAGCATGTTTGCAAGCTCTTCAAGAGAGGTTTGCAAGTCATTCATCTGGTAGTTCATGATGAACTGTGAATAACTCTCTGGGAGGGATTGAAGAATTAAGTCTATGCTTAGTTCGTTATCCATCACGAATCCAATACTAGAAAGCTTGGTAATATAGCCAATCATCTTGACATAATGTGTCATTACAGATGTCCCTCTTGCATCCTGCAACGATATAGCAATTTTGATATTTCGTAGCGTTCGCACCGAGTTTGTTTCCCAAACAACTCTTTTAGGTGCACGATGATGGAATAGGCATCCATTTCCTCATGTTGCCTCTGCAATTCCAGTGTCATCGATGCAAGTATGATGCATCCCGCATGATCGTCATCAGCCTTATGCTTCTGGTAAGCATCGATCTCTTCGATAGGAGCATCATCAGCTGGGATAGGGGGTATTGATGTATCAAGTACATACCCTATCTTATCGAACTTCAAAACGATTTTGAGGTTGCGATACCAGTCGGTGAAGTTTGAACCGTTCAACTTGTTATCGGTAAGTATATTTTGCAGATTGGTTTTAGTCATGATTTTAGGAGTGTTTTAATTTAACCTGAGAGTGAGAAAGAGTAAACGTATGTCATTCATTTGCTTTAAAATACATCAATCTAAAATTATAGGTCTTTTAGTTTATTTTAGATTGCTCCCACTATTTTGCCAAATTAATAGCCCTCCATATTAATTCGAAGAATTTCACAAATCCTTTAGTGAGCTAGGATCCTAACTCATGAGATTGCACCTTGAGTTTGCTCAACAAGCTAGTCTCATTTGTTAGGTAGATTCATGTAATCAATCACATCTTTAATGCGATTCCTAGGTTATTGGGTTACTAACCACATTAGTAACTAATATGTTATTCATATTAATCCCAACCATATTGCCCATTAGTTTATGATAACATGAGTTTGCTCATCCAATTATCATAATCTAATTTAAGTATTACCCCATATTCATGAAAGAACGATTTTCGATAATTCAGGTGTTACCATAAGACCCCAAGCTTGAGTTTGCTCAACAACCCAAAGGCCCCCAGTACTGCCGGCTGAATTATAATATTAGGGAGGGGCAACCGATTTTAATAACTTGCTTATTTACTTAACTTTTAATTTGTGAGGGATTTTTATTTTAAGTCTCATAATCTAACTTAGTCTTGATTTGCTTTAGCATACATCAGACACATACATTGGTGTTATGGACATATTATCTAAATTATTCCGTCGAGCCAGAGACGGAATAAAAGGGCAAACCTAGGGAAATACTAACTATTACATATTTCTCTTTAGGTCCTCCGTCTTCTCCATGGCGCCTTGAAATTACATATTAATTTCTATACTACTAAAGAAAACTTCAATTAACTTGAAGGGAATTAGATGAGAGGAGAAATTACAATAGATAGTAGAAAGGCAGGACTCGCAGGCCCTATTTCAAAAATACCAAAAGACTAAATAGAGGGTCCAAATATGTCCATAACTTCAAACATACATAGACTCAATTAAATAAATTTAATTGGTTGATTACATAAAATACTTATGTAATATTTAAGTTAATCACGTTAACTCATTAAATTAACTTTCATCCAATTTTAATTCTAATAATTTCGTATCTTCTATATTAACCTTTTAGATTAATACAACTATACAAAACTTTATTTATGCATGTCCCAATTATTTTAATTTTAATTCATTTAATACTTTTGATTTACAAATAGGTAAAACAAACTTTTAAATAAATTCTTTTATTCGATAATCAAAACAGAAAACTATTAATTTCTGAAACATATATATATATAACTATATTTAAAAAACCATATTTTAAAACAGTTTTAAAATATACATGTTCCGGGCCGGGCCCCGAACACGTGGCCGCTACCGTTTGGCAGAAGCCACGCGTCTGGTCCGCCGCTGCCTCGCGGCAGCAGCGGCCAGACGTCATGCGATTGCTGCCGCGAGGCAGCAATCGCATGACGGCAGTCGGGTTGCGCCGTGAGGCGCAACCCGAACTGCTGTCCTTTTTTTTTTTTAAATATATATATATATATATAGGTTTTAAAACGGTTTTCAGAAAATAAGAAAACTTATTAAAGATTTTCCGTTTTATCTTTAGATTTAATAAAACTAACTTTTATCAATCTAACTATAAAACTAATAGTTTTGTCATAATGATTATCAACCAAAATAATTAGGAACATATGCATAATTTATTTTAATTAACAATTAATTAAAACTTATTTATCTTTAGAATTAATTAATCAAAACAGTTTCGTTAATTAACCTAACTATAAATATTCATTCAATCTGATTGAAAAACTTCTTATTTTTCATATATGAAATAACGGATTTAACGCAGGCTCTGATACCACTGAAGGAAAATAGGCAAACGTTTGGCAGCGGGAATATAAAAATTTTAACCTTTTTCCATTAACCCAAGATCCGTTAATCGTTATTTCATATAAAGAGGGATAGAAGGAAATACCTTTTGATGTTCTATCTACCGTTGCAATCGAAGTGCCCACATCTCTTACTTCGAGTTCCCAAGCACAAGACAAAAATACAATTCAAAACCAAGTTAGAATTCAACCGTATGAAAGCAATCAAGAATAGATTGCCTCTAATTAATCAACATAAGATCAAGGAATAGAGAAAGAGATTGATAATCAATTGAAACGGAAGGAAGCGGTGAATAATCTCGTCCTCAACAAGGGGGTCGAAATTCTTCTCTTTGGTAGACACTGTGTTGGCCGAAATTTACACATAGGGGGTATATATACTCTCTTGTATCTAAACCCTAGTTAGATAGAATTAGGTTACTGAATAAGAATTTTATTCGGAATATAATTCTTATTTATTATCTATAATTATATCTAAATATAAAGATAATAATAATAACCTTTTAGGATAATAATAGGAGCAATTTAATCTCATTAAACCTCCTAACTTATGTATCATTTAATTAATTTAATTCACAATCATAATCTAATTAGGATTGCTTAAAATCAAATTAATTTCTTTATGTAATTTATACATAAAAATCGCCCCCCCTTTGCTTACTGGGCCTTAGTGGACTCAGTTGGGCTTCCATCAATTAATTAACATCTGTTTCTCTTTTGGGCTCCAAGTCTTATGTGTGACCCATTAGGTTCTTATTGCTTCTAGCCGTATGCAACTATTAAATTAATTTTCTCAGAATTATATTTAATCTTTGCATAACGGAATGAGTACGCAAAATGTGATTAGCAAATCCGAAACATTCCCCTAGAGCTATAAGAAGACAGGTTGATTTTGTCGTTGACCTTTCCGTATTAGTTACAGTATAATTCGATCCTTTATCAACTACATCCTTGAACTGAATCTTATGACTATGGGCAATGTCAAGTCACATATAGCGAGATGTTCGTTTTACTTGTACAGGCCGAGTTGACTCCAATTAGATAGGTTAAGTGAAATCTGTATTTCAAGTCTTAAGCTATCACTTGCAAGGATTTAGAGTCAAATCTTCCACAAGCGATCCTTGGACGTATCTCCCATTTATCGGGAGTGACAAATGCTCAATCCAATGTATAACTATCCTGCAATTACTTCCTGTGATACCCAACGTCTGCCGTTCACACCCCAGAGTCATCTCTGTTATGGATCGTGTTACAACAGGATCAAAGCATCACATTCCATAATCTAGAATCACTAATTAACATTCCTTTGAGTCTGAGGATTACTTATACCTATTAATACCAATGAGATGAACAGGTGACAAGGATAAATCTACCCATCCTGTTATCTCAAGTCGGGTCCCCAATCCTAATGAACTCCCTTTCATTGGATCCATGTAACTGTCTAGATATCTGCATATCTGAAGCTTGTGAGATCAGCTCTCTGTCTCGACAGAAGACATTGTTACATGAAAGTCTCAACCGTGATATGTCAATCCTATTTCTAAACATATTACTTGACTTGGGGTGGTTTTAAGTTTATTAGTTTATTATAAAGTTTCGTCTCACTTTATGCTTGTATGAACACTTTATAATCACTTTAAACAAACTTAGGGATTTTCTTTTATTAGACTTATCTATTAATATTATAAAAGTTGGAAACTAACTTGCCACGTGGCAAGCTAATAGGAGTTTAGCTGATGTGTAATTATCTCAAGTTTTCAAATTTTATAATTTATAAAGTTATGGATTTACACTAGTGGTGTTTCAGTTATAGTGTCGGTTATTAATTATTTTACCCACTCTTTAAAAGCACATATTCTCAATCCTGGTAAACTAATTCTTTTTTAATCTAAAATTTAGTGTTGTATTTCCGTTCTCTCTTCATATACTCTCCCCTTTTCTGTTTCATCTCTCTTCCCTTTCTTATCTCTGACTGATCTTTGTGTTTTATTTTTTCAGGGCTAAAATCAGAAATTAATCAGTGAAAAACTGTGAAAAAGTGATTTCAGAATATTCTAGGGTGAGTTTTAAATATTGTTTATGTTCTTTTTATGTTTTTGCTATTTCTAATGTCCGCCAATATCTGATTTCTCTGTTTACTTTTGAATGTGAATTAGGATTTTGTTTTTATTCCCTTTGATTTCTCTTTTGTTTTGAGTTTTAATTTCTTCTTCTCTGGATTGATATGTGAAAGATGGAATCTAAGTACAGTAATTTTTCAATTAGATAATTTAGAAAAAAGAGAAAGGGAAAGGGAGAGCAAGTTGGAGATTTATGAGCTAAACTTGATTTTGGAGGTAAGGGTAACGAATTGATCTTTTTTTCTAGAAAAAATGGAAAAAAGCCATCGTGTAGTTGAGTAAGTTACAGTTTTGTTTGTATTTCCTTGATTTCCAGTTTTGTTTTTTTCCTTGATTTCCACTTTTTTTCGAGTTTATTTAGTGTTTGTGTTCTATGGTACATCCATTGCTAAATGTCTAGGAATCTTAAAATTGGTTTACTAATTTTTAATTTTTTCCATTTCCTTCAAATCGATTTTAACTCTCATTTATCTCAAATTTGCAGTTGCAGTGTGCATCTCCCTCGACCTTTTGTTGAACTCTTCTCCAACAACTTATTGTTTATCTTGGGTTATTCTCTTTGCATAATGATATCATATTTAATAACAATATATATTCATATTACTGATGTTAAATGTGTTGTCTTCTAATCAAATTCAAAACCTAAAAATATTAATATGATGGAATGATTAGTAATTTTCATAACATTTTAATTTCTTGATTTTTTTATGTCTACGAAAATAAACTATATGTTTTTCTATTGCTACTTTTTTTCCTGGTAAAAAAATTGTCTATAATTGTTTATCATTTTTAAGAAGATATTGATATTGATTATAAAATAAAATAATCTGTGAATCGCAATGTTCCATCTCAAAAGTTGATGAATTTTTACAAGAAAGACATGCATTCTATATTTATTCAATAACTAGCAATACTTTCAAGAAGAAAAAGTGTTCTGATGTTATATTTAAAGTTATCGATTCTAACCAATTAAATACAATTTGTTATTATTTATAATAAGTTTAAGCAAAATATATTGAGTTTCATATTTAAGATTAAGGACTCATTTGGTTTACTTTCTAAAACTTTTCTTTTAATATGAAAATAGAAAAGAAGAAGAAAATAAAGTAAACAAACACTCTTTAAATAATCGGGTTTCTAAATGATAGAATGACCTTAAAGATAATAATTTTACGTTTATTTTTATGGACTATAGATTCCTAAATGGAAGAATATTGATTTTAAATCATTAAATGCAATTTGTTATTATTTATAACAAGATTAATAAATAAAAAATGAGTTTCCTATAAATTAGAAAAATAAATAACAAATTCGGAAATTGAAGATTGAATTCAGAGAAATAAATCTATAAAAATTGAATTGTGCACAAATTATTTATAGAAATACATATTAGAAATTCATAGTCTTTGGCTTTTATCCTTTTTTTTCTGTCATGGATTTCTTATGCCGCAGGACAATATAAACAAAGGTTATGATAAATATTAGAAACTCAATTTAACGAGAATTGAATTGGTATTTCAAAGTAAGCGATTATCACTTTTAAATAAATTAGATAAGAATTCGAATAAAAACTGATATTTTTAAAATTTTAAAAAACATAGATAGAGTTGGATTCAATCAATTATAACTTGGCAGACATATCACAACGCACTACTAGGAGATAATGAATATCTTACAAATTTAAAAAATGCAGATAAGAATTAAATTTTATCAAAATCATATTACAAAGTATAATTAGTTAAAATTTATGAGATCCAATCATAAAAAAAACTCACGAAATGTAAGACAATAAAATCTATAATGTTTGAGAAAATAAAAGTGATGAAAAGAGGGGTGGAAAGAAAGAAAATAATGAAGGTTCTAACCATAAAGTAATAAAAAATTCTCAAACTATATTTAAAGGAGTTGAAAACTTCCAATTTTACAATCTAAAATTTGAAGTAATAAAAAAATCCCTAATTCATAAGCATAAACCACAACTCTCAATGAGAGAAAATCGTAATTGATTTGATATGATGATAAAAAAAGTTCCTATATCTATCAAAGACATGAATATATACACTTCTAACTCTATAGGGTAAAATTGCATAAAACATAATTAAAAATAAGCCAAAATAATAAAGAAGAGTTAAAATAGTTACTGTTAAACAAAAAGAGTTAAAATAGTTATAAGCATAAAGTAAAGTAACGGGGGAATAAATAAGATTTTAACCAAAGGAAAGGAAATGAAATGAAAGTATTTAGCTTGAAAATCATGTTTTCATGCATTAACTGAAGTTGATAATTGTTTCTAATAAACAGGGCATCCTCATTCCTCACCTCTTAATATAAATTGGTTGCTTATATATTTCTCCTCCAATACTCCCTCATTGCTTCGCTTTGAACCATGTTGACTCGAGGTCTCCCAATTACCCATTGTATAAATTTTAATCTACTTAATGCTCTCATAGAAAATTTTTGCACACTATTTTTGGTAATATTTACAAATTGTATTTTACTTTTTTTTTAATTCATTCCAAAAATATATCTCTATATTATTTCTAAATTATATTGAAATTAATTAAATTTCATGAAATAATCAATTAATTATCAAAAATTTATCTTAATTATTTGTAAATCATTTTAAATATTAAAACTATTAATTGATCATTTCATTAAATTTACTTATTTTTTTTCAATATAATTTGGAAATCGTATTTGGATATATTCAATTTATGTATTCAAAATATTTATATATTCTTCAAAAAAATACATTTATATATCGATTTTTTTATGAATAATGCACAAAGATTTTAATTACACCGTGCAAAGCACGGGTCTTTCGCTAGTTTAGTTCTTAAAAGAGGTTGTCTTTATATAGTTATGAAACCATATCTTATTAAAACAAATGATGTAAAGAACACTTCATTTACATTAAGTTTATATCCTAGAACAATTGTCTATAGGACACTAAACCCCAACACTAATCACACGGGACCAACAAGTGGTATTAGAGCGCAGTAGCTCACTACTCAAAGATATAACTATCTTGAGCTGATCCCGATAAATGGCTGAGAACAGCACTCGTTTCCTTCCAGGAAATCAAACAACACAGATACTCCCTGAGGGATTATCAATTAGTCGCCCTCCCTTGTTTTTCGGATCAAACTATACCTTTTGGAAAAATAGGATGAAAAACTTTATTCAAGCTACAAACATGAGTGTGTGGCTTGCAATAGTTCAAGGCCCATATGTGCCCTACAAAACTGTTGACAACGAAAAAGTTGTCAAGAGTGAAACTGAGTGGTCAGAAGATGACCTTAAAAAATTACAAAATAATGCTTCGGCTATTAATATGCTTCACTGTGCGTTAGATGTTGCAGAGTACAACAAAATTTCAGGTTGTGAGTTAGTACAGGAAATATGGAAGAAGCTCGAAGTAACCTATGAAGGCACGAGCAAGGTCAAGGAGTCCAAAGTGAACCAACACATGAGATTATACGAACTGTTCGAGATGAATGAGAATGAAGACATCTCGGAGATGAACTCAAGGTTCACCAATATTATAAATGAGCTTAAGAGACTTGGAAAGAACTTCACAGAAGAGGAGCAGGTGAAGAAAATCCTAAGAAGTCTCCCTAAGAGCTGGCAAGCAAAGAAAACAGCTGTGGAAGAAGCTCAGGACTTGACCACATACAAATATGACGAGCTGATCGGATCACTGCTGACCCATGAAATATCAATGAAGAACTTTGAAGCTAAAGAAAAGTCAGAAGACAAGAAACAAAAATCACTTGTCATGAAAGCTGACTCAACCGAAGCTGACTCATCAGATGATGAGGAGATGGCCATGTTCACAAGAAAGATGAAGAAGCTATTCGGAAAGAATGACAAGAACAGCAAGAGGCCATACAAAAGAGGCGACAGGTACAAAGCTGAGTCTAGTGACAAATACAAAAAGGACAGCTCCAAGCCTGTCACGTGCTTTAAGTGCCATCAAACTGGGCACATTAAGTCAAGCTGCCCTAACTTAAAGAAAGAAAAGAGGGGAAGCAAAAAGGCAATGGTGGCCATATGGAGTGACAGTGATGAGTCAACCTCATCAGAAGCTTATGCAAACGAGCTGCGAATATATGCTTCATGGCCGATGACGCTGCTGACCAATGCCAATCTGAGCAAGCTGGCCTCTCAGATGACACTGACCAAGAGGACCACTCCAATGAGGTAACATCCTTACTCTTGCTTAGAAATGAAATGGTTAACGCCCTGAGTGATTTATACACACTGACTAAAAAGTGTAACAAGAAAATAACGGCACTCAGCAGGCGATGTGATGAGATTGAAGAGGTCAAACTGAGTGACCTCCGATATCTTCTCCAAGACAACACCAGGCAGGATGAAAATCTTAAAGTCATGCATGGTTTTGTCTCGAAAGTCCAAACTGAGTCAAAGAAGCTTAGAAAGGACATCACAACCATACAGAACCAGCTGAGTAAGTCGGCTAAGAAAAGGTTCTATCCCAATGATAAGGTTCAAGGTACTGGTCAGCATAAATAGTACACTCAGCATAAACGGTCCACTCAGTGTGACTGTTGTGGGAAAAGAGGACACACCATAGATGTGTGTTGGTATACTCAGCGGAATGTCCAATGCGACTTCTGCGGAAAGAAAGGCCATACCACTAAGGTATGTTGGCATGCTCAACACAATCGTGCTGACCAGAAACAAAATCACTCTCAAAGGGTGACCTATTGTGACTTCTATGGTAAAGCTGGCCACACAATTAATATATGTCGTCACAAATTAAAACATGATGTAGCACCTGTCTATGCTAACCAACGAGCACCCAAAAAGAATTGGGTACCTAAAGATGAATGATTCAAAATGCAGGTGAGCCTGAGGTGCGTGGAGAAGTCAAAGCTTTGGTATATTGACAGCGTATGCTCGAGGCACATGACTGGTGATGAAACTCAATTCATCACACTTGAGCGTAAACGAGGTGGAAGTGTAAGCTTCGGAGACAATAAAAAGGGTAAGATAGTCGGTTCAGGTACTACCGGAGGTAACCCTACTATTGAGTCGGTCTCCTTAGTCAGGGGTCTCAAATATAACCTATTGAGCGTAGCTCAGCTGTGTGACAGCGGTAGAAAGGTTGTATTTGACGCCACTGAGTGTCGGATACTCGAGGGAAAAACAACCAATTTGATTTTAACTTCCCCTCATGTTGACAATGTATACATGTTGAGTTTAGAAAAGAATTCTTCAAAAAATATATGCTTAGTGTCAAAGGAGGAAAACTCCTGGCTATGGCATAGGAGACTTGGTCATGTAAGCATGGACCTCCTTGCCAAACTAGCAAGAAAGCAATTAGTTGAGGGATTGCCCAAACTTAGATTTGAGAAAGATCAGTTATGTAATGCTTGTCAGCAATGAAAACAAACAAAAACGTCTTTTCAAAGTAAAAATGTTGTCTCAACCAAGCGCCCATTGGAATTACTACATTTGGACCTTTCGGACCTGTCCAGCCACTCAGCTTGGGCGGTAAGAAATTTTCCTTAGTCATTGTAGATGATTTCTCTCGGTATACTTGGATCATCTTGCTGAGTAGCAAGGATGAAACATTTGAGATGTTCTCCACATTAGTCAAAAGACTTGAAACTGACAAAGACCTAAAAGTAGCTCATATTAGAAGTGATAATGACGGAGAATTCAAAAACCAACAGTTTGACGAATTCTGTGAAGTCAGTGGCATTGACCATAATTTTTCTGCTCCTAGGACTCCTCAACAAAATGGGGTTGTTGAAAGGAAGAACAGAACAATAGTCGAAATTTCTAGGACAATGCTGAGTGAAAATAGGCTTCCAAAGTATTTCTGGGGTGAAGCTGTCCACACAGCATGCTATATACTAAATAGGGCTTTAGTTAGACCTATACTCAAGAAAACCCCTTATGAACTTTGGAAAGGACGAAAGCCCAACATTGGCAACTTTCGTGCCTTTGGGTGTAAATGTTTTATACTCAATACAAAAGAAAACCTTGCTAAATTCGATGCTAAAGCTGACGAAGCGATCTTTCTAGGGTACTCAACTAACAGTAAAGCATATAGGGTGTATAATAAACAAACTCAGGTTGTAGAAGAGTCTGTACATGTTGAGTTCGATGAAACTGACCCTGCAGGAAAGATAACTCAGTCTGCCGAAGATGACCCAAGCTCAGCTTCCGCTGACCAAAATTGAACCGCTGAGTCGTCACCACAAGGGCTGACCAAAGGTAAACACGAACCCGAAATTACCTTTGCTGACCAATCTACTCCTGCAGATATTGTAGAAACACATATTCCAAACAACTCAACATTACCTAAAGAAGTCAAAATTCCAAGAGGACACTCGGAGAAGTCCATTCTTGATGCTGCTGAAAACAAGTTGATGACGAGAGATCAGCTTAGAAAATATCTCAGCAATGTTGCGTTCGTCTCAGTCTATGAACCAAAAAACTTCACCGATGCTGAGCACGACGAATTCTGGATCAATGCTATGCAAGAAGAGCTTGATCAATTCAAAAGAAATGAGGTATGGGACTTAGTACCAAAAACTAGGAATCAAAAGACCATAGGAACTAAGTGGGTCTTTAGAAACAAATTAGATGAGCAAGGCAATGTAGTCAGAAACAAAGCCCGACTTGTAGCCCAAGGCTATAGTCAGCAAGAGGGCATTGACTATGGTGAGACCTTTGCTCCTGTTGCTAGGTTAGAGGCTATATGTATATTGTGTGCATATGCTAGTTTCATGAATTTCAAACTATACCAAATGGATGTCAAAAGTGCTTTTCTTAATGGATTTATAACCGAAGAGGTATATGTTAGTCAGCCTCCTGGGTTTGAAGATTCAAAATTTCCAAACCACGTTTATAAACTCAAGAAGGCCCTATACGGCCTAAAACAAGCACCACGTGCTTGGTATGAGAGGTTGACCAATTTCCTGCTGACCAGGAACTATGTCAGAGGCAAAACTGACACAACCTTGTTCATTAAGAAAAAGGGTAAAAATACCCTGCTCGCACAAATTTACGTAGATGATATAATCTTTGGTGCCACTGACGAATCTATGTGCAAAGAATTTAGTAAACAGATGCAAACTGAGTTCGAGATGTCAATGATGGGAGAACTCAACTTCTTCCTTGGACTTCAAATCAAGTAAGGGAAGAATGGCATCTTTATTAGTCAGTCTAAGTACGCCAAAGAAATGCTAAAGAAATTCGATATGGAAGAATGCAAGCCCATATGTACCCCAATGGGTTCTGACACTATCCTTTGTGCTGACGAGAAAGGTAAGTCAGTAGATAGCAAATTATATCGAGGTATGATTGGCTCTCTACTTTATCTTACTGCCAGTAGACCTGGCATTCAGTACTCAGTATGTTATTGCGCAAGATATCAAGCTGACCCCAGGGAATCTCACCTTATAGCTGTAAAAAGAATTTTCAGATCTTTGCAGAGCTCAGTTAATGCAGGTTTATGGTATCCAAATACAAATGACTTTACACTCATTGGATACACTGATGCTGACTATGGACGAGATAAGCTAGAGTGTAAGAGTACTTCAGGAGGGTGTCACTTCCTTGGAAGCTGTCTAGTATCTTGGTTCAGCAAGAAGCAATCATCAGTGGCCTTGTCAACAACTGAAGCTGAGTATATTGCTGCTGGAAGCTGTGTGGCTCAAGTCTTATGGATAAAGCAACAGCTTGAGGACTATGGTGTAAAAACAGAAACAATAGAAGTCAAATGTGACAACAAGAGTGCCATTGACTTATCCAAAAATCCAATCCAACACAGCAGGATGAAGCATGTCAGAATAAGGCATCACTTCATAAGGGATCATATACTCAAGGGTGAGATCAAGCTGACCTACGTTCCTACAAATGAACAGCTTCCGGATATCTTCACAAAGCCTCTAGCTCGTGAGCAATTTAACATACTAAGAGAAGTTATCGGTATGTCTAATCCTCTTCACTAAAATTCTATGTCTAAATTGAATGTTGAGTGATTACCATGCTGAGTGATTTGTGCTAAATTAGTAACCATTGCATGCTGAGCTAAATATGAAGTATATCACCATATGCTGAGCAGATAAACATACTGAGTGATTAACATAAGCTGAGTTACTAAGCATAACGAAATTCTTCTACGTAAAACTGACTACTCAGAATATCAAACGTTTTAGAATTCTAGATACTGAGTAAATTCGTTGCACAATTAATGCTAGCAAGCGTATTAAATAGCCACCTAGGATGACGTAAGCGCCATAATTAGAAAACACATGCGCCGATTGTGTCATAAATGCCAGAATAATTGTCGATTGATCATCTCGAGGTCCAACCGCCACTTCAACGTATCAGATCAACTTGGCATTCTTATAAATAGTGGACGAATTCCCACTCATACCTCTTTACATTCAAAATTTCTGGCATTCAATCTCTCTCTCTCTCTCTTGAATCCCAAAATCCCTCTAAAATCCTTGGGAAAATCATGTTTGATTCTCAAAACATCTCCGGTGGCGATTACGACCAAAATCGCTCCAATGAAAATCCTCCGTCTCCTGCTCAGCAGAAATACGTAGAGACTTCTAGTGAGTCTCAAGGTCATGTTCAGCATGACCAATCTAAGGTCAGCATCTCCGGTAAAGACCCTCAAGCTGACCAAGCAACTCCATCTAAGAAACAGAAGAAGGAGAAGGGCAAGAAACCATTGGAAAGAAATTATTCTCCGGTTTACAACAGTGTTAGGGGATACAAGATCGACCATTCCCGCTGGTTCTCTAAGGGATTTGTAGAAGCTGAAAAACCCTTTTGCGAATGGATTTCGAAAAATGGCTGGACCGAGCTATTTTCTATCCGTGAAGCCACTTATCCCGAATTGGTAAGGGAATTCTACACCAACTTACGAGCTGCTGATGATGACAGTGACTACATGATCACCAAGGTCAAGGGGAAGAAAATCTTCATCAATCCCCCCTATCTCGCCAAACTGCTTAAACTGAAGAATGAAGGAACCGAACTCAGGAGCACAAACGACTCTGGAAAAATCAAATACCCTGTTGAGTTCTGTAAACCCTTTGGTCACAAAGGAGAAATAGCCAGCACGTGTATGGGTCAGAATCAGAAAATGGCTCATTACATCCTGCCCAATGATGCTCGTAAAGTATATAGCATTTAATAGGACAAGTGTATCCTATCGCAACAAGTAATATTTTGCTAAGCACGAGATCGAACCACAAAGACTATTCGTTATAACTAGTAAATCTACCTAGAATGATCTAATTGTTTAGAGGGTTGGATAAAGATTTGTGTTTTTAATAACTAACTAATTGAATTAAAGGAAATAAACATAACAAAACAAAGTGAACAATTGACAGGGTAGAAGGTGAATTGACGGATGACACAATATAGGTTGAGGATTCCTTTGATTAAATCCTAGGTATGGGTTTAGGGAGTTCAGATTTGTGTTTTACCAATGATTGAAGGTAATTGTCCTAAGTGAAAGACAAATTTGTACGGGATTTGTCTAACCTATTCACATGCATTCAGGTGACGGCTTGATTAGGCATATACCCTAGGTCATGCAAAGCATTAGGTTTATTGACAACTAAGGCTAAAGCCGTAGCCCAGCCACAAAGCCTCATTCCTAGTGGTCTCTAGCGAAGTCAGATTTACACAAGTTCGGTATAGACGATTCCGTGGTCAGGTTCTCATCTATCTATAATCCTATTTAATGTTAGGGTCACAGGCATTAAGTACATTATATACATAAACAGGCTAGTTGATCATTATCAATGTTCATTCTAGCATAAATCCTGTTCCTAACAATTTCTAAGCATTAAGCATGCATAAACTGATCAATCAAAGGTCCTAGATCCCTAATCATACATATTCATACAATCAATTTCATCCCCATCCCAAATTGGATGGAGATCAGTTCATAGACAAACCAATCATAGCAATAGGAAAATAGGAACAATGGAAAAAGCTTCAATTGAATATAAAAGGAAAAGATAAGAGGGAGAGATAGAAATCCAAAACCCGTTTTGCCGATTCCAATTACAGAAATAGAAGATGAGGAACTTCTCCCATCAATTGTTCTTGAGTAAGAAATAAAAACTGAAAATAAATCTAACCTAGAAAGCTGGAAATCTAATATAAAAAATATAAATCTACATTATGGAGAAGAGAAAGCCCTAACGGCTCTCCAATTTATTAAGTGGCTAATCCCCCCCTGAAAGATTAGGATTAGCTCCCTATTTATAGAGTTAGGAAGGAAACCCTAATGCCTTAGGGGTAAAAATGGCATTTACAAAGTGTTAAATGGGCTTTTAGGGCCTTGATCCGCGAATTTCAGCAAAGGGGAAGGCGCAGGCGCGCCTTCCCCCGCCTCGTCTCGTCGAGACAAGGCCTGTCTCGACGAGACAGGTGATGTCTCGCCGAGACAGGTCCTATTTGAGGAACTGTGGCTCCGGCTTTTATCTGTTTAGATCCCTAGGCTTCTGAAAAGTGCTCTAATGGTCCCTGACGAATCCCAAAAGTGCTCTGATGGTTCCTGAATGATCCGGAAATGCTCCAATAGGCTTGGGTCTGGTTCGGAAATGCACGAAAGGTCCTTGAAATTCCCTGAAAACACCGAAAATGCCATAAATAAAGGAAAATACTAAATTTAACTAAAAAGTAATAAAACGATACTGAAATTAAATAGAAACAAAGGGAAAACAAACTAAATTAATCCTAAAAACCCTATATAAATGGGAGCTATCACCCAACTTTATATTCCCAAAGGTCAACTCCCAATCCTCCGCATCTAACTTTGAACAGTGCTTTATCTGGCACATGCTGACCTACCAGCCACTCAACATGCCCGTTTTTCTTATCGGCGCATTTCAACGTAGTACCGGAACACTCAGGTTGGGATCCCTTATCACCAAAATACTCAAAGACTATAAAGTGAGCTTGGTAGAGGAAATTAACGTCTAGGGTACGGAAATCTCTGCTGGCATACTGTTCGGTTTGGCCTACGACCAACCCATTGTACCCAAGAAAGGAAAGGGGGCCGCGGTTGAAGAAGCACAGGATGTGCCGACCAAGAAGGGGAAGAAAGTGTTGATGAAACCAACTGACCGCACTCGGCAGGACAAAAAGCGGAAAGCTGACCAGTTAGCAAAGGATGTGAACACAGCTCCTAAAAAGCTAAGAATAGTATCCAGTGCGAGGAAATATGATGCTGAGCAAGGTCAGGAGGAACCTAAGTCAGCAGAAAAACTGAAAAGGCCAGCAGAGCCTGAGGAAGAAAGTGAGGACACTCCTGAGCAGCCTTTGAGAAAGAAGAAGAAGAAATCCTCTAGACTGAACCCAATTGATGCCCTTCCTCTTGACTGTGTTGTCTCTGAAGACTCACACTTTATGAGAAGTCAATATATCGATCTTGAGAAACCTCCTGCTGACCAAGAATAAGAATTGGGTAATAATGAAGGTCAGTTTGAGAAGACAGATAATGTTGAGCCATGTAAGGAAGTTGATGCTGAGCAAAACCAAACAGTTGATGCTGAGCAGGTTGAGAATCCAACTGTGTCGAGTAAGACAGTTGATGCTGAGTCCACAGAGAAAGACAGAGCTATGGAAAATCTCAATGCTGACCTTGGGTTGAACTCATCTTTTGAGTCCCTTGACTCTATTGCTTCTGATCCATCTCCTCCAACTCATAAGACCAGCACTGGCAAACGACTCAAGCGAAAAGCTCAAAAGTCTCCAGTCATTAACATTCTGGATGATTCTCCACTAAAAGAACCGATTACTGCCCTCACAAAACTCCAGTTTAAATTCTTCTCTGAACCAACTCCAGATCAACTTAGGGAAAAGCAAGCCTCTGTTTCTCAAGCTGAGGAACAAGCCGACCCCAAAGCTCCACAAGGTTATGCCGAGCAAGTGCTCGAAGTTCCTGCTACTCAAGACAATGAGTTAGCAAAGGAAAATCCTGCTCAGGTCAGCACTGCCTTACCTAAATCTTCTGAAACTACTCAGCTTCAAGCTGACTCTGAACAGGTCAATGTCTCTGTCGATCCACCTCTTCCAAATCCTTCAACGCAGAATGAAAATCAGTCAGTTCCTGCCGCTGATCTGAATAAAAGCCCAGCTGCTGACCAAGCTGACACGTCTAAGTCTGGACAGCACCAAACTCCTCCTCCATCCGGTCCTATTCCAATTCCGGTCTCTGAACCACATCATGATGAATCTATGCTTATCTGTATGCTACTGAGTCTGGACGAAGAATCATTGACTCAGCTCAAGCATTACTTCAGGAAATTCATCACTCTAATGCCGATGCTGCTGGGTCTGCCAATGTTGAGCCAACTCAACTCTCTTCTGATTGAAATCAAAGGTCTCAAGGACTTGCTGAGTGTCATGACATCTTTTCACTCTCAACAACCCAAGCAAGAATCTATCGTGAAGTCGGCTGAACTCCAGCTGACAATGGTCCATCATATGAATGCTATCCAGGGCCAACTCAAAACTTTGTCAGTTGCGAACTCCATTTATGCAACCTCTGCTGAGGTTAATCAGCTTTTCACCCAGCTAACTTCTGAGCTGACCGGGATTCGTGAATTAGTCTCCTCCTCCTCCCAGTGTTCCATTGAGCAAATCAGCGAAGCTGTTCGCCTACTCAACTTGAGTAAAGAAGAAATGGATACTGACCAAGTAAAAACAAATGAGATTCTACACTATTCTCAAGCCACACTTAAACATGTCCGGCATACAAACGCTCAACGTTAGTTCTATGATTCTGCGTTGCTCAAAATGTACCATCAATCATATGCCAAGCTGACAGAATCCATTGCTTGGATCGGGAAATCCCAGGAGTATCTTCTGAGCATGCTAAGTGCTAACATTCGGATCCCTGCTGCCACTCTAGACGATGGCATGGCTATCTTCGATGGTCTTCGGGAGAGTACAAGTCAACTCCGAGCATACTCAGCCAAACTAAATCGTGATGTTCTTCGCGAGACGTTTATTCCCCCTTCATCTGATGTTGGCAAAATGGGGGAGAAAGAAACGCAAGCTGCTGGAACTCAGCAGAAAAAGGAAGAAGCATCTGGTTCAGGAAATCAGGGTCAGCAACAAACCGCCAAAGGGAAAGACAAAGTAAATCCTGCTCACCAAGCTCAAGTCAATAGGAAGAAATAGATTGGCTAGTCCTAGTTTCTTGAGTTGTAATTTTATCTGGCGTGTTCTTTCCTGTTTAAGCTGACCATCTATATATTTATGCATCTTTCATTCAAACTGATAAATCTTATGTGATGCTTACTTACTTGTTGTGCTATATGCTGATCTGTCTTAAATGAACAAACAAACAAAATTAAAAAGGAACATACTCAGTACACATTAGCTCTGATACATCCTTCCATAAACTTTGATACCTAAACTATCAAACTGAGTAAACATATGTTTCAAGCATTGAACTCTTCTGAAAGCTGACCTAGGCTCATATGAATTAGATCTTGGAAGGTCTAGAATTGAACTAAGTCAGTATAGGCATGTCTTAATTTTACTCGATTAAATCTTAGAAGGTTTAGAGTTAATTTAAGTCAATAGATGCAACCCTTACAGGGGAGTAACTTCAGAAGTTTAAAAAGAATTTCAATCATGGGGAATCTCAATGCTGAGTTCCATAATTAAATATTTTGCCAACATCAAAATGGGGGAGTTTGTTGAAACACCTTTCCACATGATTTTGATTTGACAAAATAATTTAAGTTAATCCATGATTAAGAGGCAATTAAATTTAAGTGCTTTGATTTAATTGTACTAATATGTTTGTTCAATGTTGAGTATAAGTATAAATGCAAACAGAAATAAAAAGTAAGACAGGACGAAGTCAGCATGAGAACATAGCACAAGCTAGGTGGAGTGCAACTCAGTATAATAGAAGAAAAGTCATCTTCAGAACAAACGCTTAAAGATGAAGCTGACCAAAGAAGCTGAGTGGAACGCAACTCAGAGAAGTCTTCCTCTAACCTTAAAGCTTGCAGACGAAGCTGACCATGGAAGCTGAGTAAGAATATGACTCGGAAATAAAGAACAAAAGCAACGTCAATAAAGTCAAGCTGAGTGTTCGTCAGGACAGTATGATTGATCCGTTTGCTAAAAGACAAGATCCGACATCTGTCTGCACCAATAACAGAAGCCTTGGAATTACGCACAGAGCCAATTTTAAGATGCATGGGTCAACTATCCGTTAGCTAAAAGACGAACTGGCACTAGAAGACGCACCTGCGGGAAGAAGACAAGCCTGACGCCTGCCAATTTCAGACGACAGGATTGGCCTGCAAATCTGAAGCTGACCAGAACAATGACGCAAGAAAGAGTCGTTTGTATTCAACGGATAGATCCAGATTCAAATCATTAGAGCTTCAGACTTCAACTATAAAAGGACAAGTTCATTCTTGGATCCTTAGCCGATTGCCGAAACAAAAAGAGAAAAAGAGAAACATACAAAGCACATTCAAACAAGAAAAAGATCTTACACCAAATTTCTATCTCTGTGTAAAAGCTAGATTGATTTTGTAATCATCTAAAGTGTTCTTCAGCTAGAAAGAACAAGTTTGTATCAATTGTAAAATTGAGAGAGTTGTGCTGAGTACTCGGTTTTAAGTACTCAGCGGTAGAGAAATCTAGGTGTTCGGTTATAGCACTTAATAGGAGTTGAGTGGACGAATAGAGGAAGGTACTCTTGCATATTCAACTGCATTGTAAACGGTTTGTGCTCTACCTTTAAAGAGCTCAGTATTGGATTGAAAAAGCCCGGAGTGACTCTGGGGACTGGACGTAGGCGGAGAGGCCGAACCAGGATAAGTCGTGCTGAGTAATTTCTAACTCTCTCTCAATATATCTATATATGTGTTGCTTGATTAAATTGCTCAGGATATAAATTGTAAAAGCTGACACTGAGTAATATTGGTGCTGAGTTGGAAGCTGACCTCAAGGGTTAATTCCCAACTCACAAGTAAAACAGTTCTAGTCAACATCTGACTAAATCTGTCTTACATCTCTCGGCCGTGCTGACCTAAACTAAGTTAAGTAATTTAAAGAATTGATTAAGTCAACATAATTAAGAAAAAAAGTTTCATTAGTTTCTAACCCCCCCCCCCCCTTGGAACTAATCACACGGGACCAACAAACACAACCAGCAACGCGAAACTTGTGTTCGCAGTCGCAATACATGCAGTGGTACCTGACACATACAAGAAGATGGATCTCTCCAAAAAGTGTCGGGAGGGAGGCATGTGTAAGTAACATAGCAACAATTTATATTTAATAACTATTAATATTTAGTATGGCGTTTAAAATATTTATGTGTTGCGGGCGGATGGTGTTGAACGACTGTATCATATGCGACCCGAGGAAGGTGCATGGCAAAGCGTGAGAGATATCACTGGCAGTGTGCTTGGAGGCATCGATCATAATCAACGTATGGCTAGTACGTATCCCATTCAAAGTGCTCCAACTACACTGATAATACCATATATTCAAGAGCCGCCTATGGAAACGAGAAGGAGGAGAATGACTCTAGCATCCCGCCGAGATGAAATTGAATATCCTCCTCCTCCGCAAGGCCAAAATCAAATTCCTCCTCCATTAATGCACTTTAATTTATTTCCACAATACTATCCACAGCAGAATGATGAGGTTTTTCCACAGTATGGTCCACAACCAACACAGTTAAATGTGTCATCATCTTTTTGCTTTGATGCATCCTCTATGCCTGAAGCGTCACACCAATAACAACAACACACCACGACCACCGCAGAATTGATGATAGGTTTCCAGACCAGTGAACTATCTGGTAGTATATGCACTCCACAAGTAACAATGTTGCCCTCATTTGGAGTACAAAATTATGATTCAAGCGGTGCAACAATGTTTCAATATAATCCTAATCTGCCGGAAACAAATATGAACATGGTGCACTAAAACCAATGGTATGAACAAGGTGGATCATCAAATATGATGACTCGTACTTTATTTCACGATGCTTGGGTTGATCCTTCGCCTACACCTATGGTTCCACAACCCAGTGTGAGTGAAGTTGGGTTTGTAGAAGATTCACCGCTCATGACGGATGTGGGTGAAAATCCCCCTATAGACTTGAACATGCCATTTGGTGAATAGGAAGAAGTTGTTGAAGAAGATAGATGACCCATTACGCATACGAGATGTTATACAGGGGGGCATGTATTCAATAGATATGGTAGACGATAAGACAGTTGTAACATTTGTTTATGAATATTTCAATTCAATTAAGTATCTTTGCAAACTTAATAGGAAGTTCTTGAAAATATTAAGTTACTATGGAAGTTCTTGAAAATATAGTTCTTGAAAATATTAAGTTACTATGGAAGTTCTTGAAAATATTAAGTTAATATGGAAGTGTTTGAAAATATATAGTCCTTGATAAGATTATGTTAGTTGTTGAAAATATTAAGTTACTATGGAAGTTCTTGAAAATATTAAGTTACTATGAAAGTCCTTGATAATATTAAGTTAATATGGAATTCTTGAAAATATTAAGTTGTATGACCATAAAAGTCCTTGATAATATTAAGTTAATATGGAATTCTTGAAAATATTAAGTTGTATGACCATGAAAGTCCTTAATATTAAGTTAATATGGAATTCTTGAAAATATTAAGTTGTATGACCATGAAAGTCCTTGATAATATTAAGTTAATATGAAAGTCCTTGAAATTATTAAGGGAATGTGAAACTATGGATCATCCTCATCCGGGTCCTCCTCTGGGTCCTCCTCCGGATCCTCCTCTGGGTCCTCCTCCGGGTCCTCCTCTGTCTCCTCATCTGGGTCCTCCTCTAGATCTTGCACTTGGTTGCTTAAAGGTCGTACTGCCTCTCTCACAGTACGAGTCAAACATGGTAAAATATCAGTCATTACTCTGTTTGCGAGAGACTGTACAACATCTTCCACAACACGCTCTATACTGTGGACAAGTTGTTGTTGGTTTTCTCATTCGATATGTAAGTCATGCGCCTGACGTCTTAGTTGTTGCATTTGTCTATGTATATTCGGCCCACGTGAAACTGTGCGGTTTTGTCTCCTCATGACTGCAATATTGCGCCGCAATTGATGATGAGCCCGTGCAGCAGCATTTAATGGTCGGGCCATTTCACTGTTATCAATGAAGGAACATGTTAATAGAGTAACAACATAACACTAATAGTATAACATTGAGGGGGCATAATAATAGAGTAACAACATAATATTAATAATATAACATTGAAGGATTATATTCTAGAGTAACAACATAACATTAAATGAAATAATACAACATGTCCATCATGAAAGCAAAATGAATTTACGACCTTTCTACATACGAAATGTCGTATAGCAACATCGAGGCAAACAACTTGGCAAAAAGGATTGGAAATCATCATCGTTAGAAGATAAGTCTGAGGTTGATATTGTTGGCTCATTGGTTGTGGGTGATTCACCATGAACCATATCTAAACGAATTTCCATGATATCTATTTCACGCTGCAATTGTTCTTTCACAAGAATTATTTCTTCAGCTGTTCGCCTTAGCATCGTGGCAGATGTGATTTTCGGCCTAACTATAGAGTGGCATACACAATATGCTTCAAGCTCACACCTAACTTCCCATAACCTCATCCATGTTGGCGGAATGTACTAATTAACTATGCAATTATTCGGTAATTCATTGATGTGGTAACCCTCGAAAAGATGACATGCATCAGTGCGCACCAGATGGTAGTATGGTTTCGCAGTGTTGAATTTACATTTTTTTACCATACCATGTTTCACAATCCGGGTCCATATACTTATCTAGTATTTCTCCGTTGTCGAACCGGTTGTATCGCCATTGGTCCATATCCTATTAGAATAAATCATATATCGTCGGAAAAAACAAAATACATAGTAGGAGAAAAAATATTGCATTAATAAAAGGTCATACAACTTCCACATAATACAATAAAGGCAATGACGACACTCTATAAATTTATCCTATGACCTCTAGCTGTCCTAGAAGAGGAACCAGTATGTCTCCCACGTGAAACCTCGACCCTATAGTATGACCTCCTTCATTCGTTTGTCTATTTGGGCATGTCTTATTATTGTGTCCACTTTGCTTATAAATGCTGCAGACATAACTAGTAAGTCCTGTCTCTATCAAGTCCATTTAATTCCTAATTCTTGTTGACTTTGGTCTTCCTTTCTTCCGCTTACATTGTGGATCGACAATCAATGGTGGATAAATGAATGTCGGCCAATAGTTCTCACGAGCAAGTGGTTGAAATGGGTAGCTGTAGACCCACAATGTTTCCGTAATGGTATGCTCTTTGTCAACATATTGCCATAAATCAATGTGCAAATACATACATACCGCCAGTGTGTGTGAACATGGTATACGGAAATTCTGAAATTTCATACATGTACAAGATCGATCGCGAAGGTTCACTATCTGCGTTTTGTTACCTTTATGCTTAATCGGATCATAAGCAGTCTTCACATGGCAAAGACCAGATTGTGTGTCAAACTCTGTCACCGTATGTCCATGTGGTCTTTCACTATACTTTTGTATCAAAGCTTTGCACACCGGTGTGACCTTATCACCTGCTTCAAACATGCCTCTGAAAGTCTTTCTACGAGAGTCAAAATAGTGCACCATTTTTTGCAAATGTGTGTTCAACGATGCTTTGAATAGGCATTTGTCTAATGCCTTTTAAAACACCGTTTACACATTCGGCGATATTGGTCGTCATGTTACCATATCTAGCACCATTGTCATGCGATAAGCTCCATCGATCCAAACGCCTTTCCATTGCCCAGTTGTATGAGTGTATGTCCATACCCTTTATTGCTTCCATAATCTTCAGGAACTTGCGAAGTTGTGCTTGCGCTCCTATCAAAATTGTTGATAACGGGATGAAAATTAAGGTAATCATATTAACTTAGTAAAAATCACTAGTTTATTATATAAAACATACCCGCCCGATAAAGGAGTTTTTTATGCCAGTCTTCTTGAATGCGTGATTGTAGTTGCTTACAAAGTGTCGGAGGCAAAATCGATGATATGCCATAGGTTCGTCCCATCCCAAGCTAGGGTGGTTCATGGCATTCAATATGCCGACATGTCGATCTGAAATGACAGTTAAACCAGGCCGTTGAGTGACATGAGTCCGAATAGCATCCATGAACCAAGCCCAGCTAGACTGGTTCTCGCTTTCAACAATCGCGAATGCAATCGGAAGTATATGATTATTACCATCAAAGGAGGTTACTACCAACAGAGTGTGTTTGTACTTTCCATACAGGAATGTACCATCGATCAGTATGACTGGACGACAATATTTAAAACCCTCGATACATGGTTTGAAGCTCCAAAACACTCGTTTGAAAATTGATGTACTCTGGTCGTGTGTTTCATTGGACACAATAATAGTGACAGATCCAGGATTGTAATGTCTCATGGCATTCAAGTATCGAGGCAACTTGCTGTATGAATCTTCCCAATTCCCATACACCTGCTCCAAGGCCTTCTTCTTCCCAAACCATGCCTTTTTGTAAGTGATGTGGTACTTAAACAAGGTTTTGATGTTTGCTTGTATAACATCAATTCTCAATCTCAGATCTTTAGCAACCATATCAATAATACAATTCACTATCAGCCTGCTGTCTAGCTTCCTATGATCTTGTGTCAAACAAGAACTGATGCACGTATGAGGACCATTATAAACAGTTATTATCCAATGTCCTCTTTTTTTTTTAACATTGCCCTTAGCCACCATGGAAAATTTTGTTCTGATTGCCAACATTTTAATACTACTTTATGTGGCTTCGACTCAACCGTTGAGTATGACACGTTCTTCCTCATTGAATACTTCTTCACTGCTGCTAGCACATCCTCCTTACCAACAAAAATTAATCCTTTTCGCAACTCTGAAACTCCATCCCATATTGCCTCATCTTCTGATTCGTTAAGATTGCTATATACACGGTCTGGTTCTATCATTGAATATTCAGGTGCTGGGAAGACAAAGGATGATAAAGGGGCAACATCCGGGACACCATAGAATTCAAAAGCATTTGGTGGAGCTATATTTAAGTCCATCATTCCCGCAGTGAAAGAAACCATACTAGGTGAATCGTGCACATTACCATCGACCATCTCATTTTGAAGGCCAACATCAACATCAACATCAACATCAACCCCAACCTCTTCTTCTCCTTGTTCTTCATGATCATCGTATTCTTCATAATCAAAATCGTCATCCATATCTAAGTCGACATCACTCTCACTAGATATGCTTTCTCGACCCCCGTATTCAC
The DNA here is from genome assembly GCF_963576675.1 of Euphorbia lathyris. Lineage (NCBI taxonomy): Eukaryota > Viridiplantae > Streptophyta > Magnoliopsida > Malpighiales > Euphorbiaceae > Euphorbia > Euphorbia lathyris. The sequence goes on along the minus strand of NC_088910.1, from coordinate 25,145,187 downwards.
TTACCGGGTCAGGTTCTGTTTCTTCTACATTTTGGCTAGCAATTCTTGTTGTATATTGACTACCTCCAGCTTCAAACGCCAATCCATGCTGGTGGATAAATTGACTACTTCCACCTCCGCCTCCGCCTCCACCTTCGTTTGAGTTTGTGTATTGAACATTATTATGACAGTTTTGAGTTTGCGTATCATTTGGATGACCATAATTTGGCGTTGAAAAATACCCGTCAAACACGCCACTTGGTTGGCAATCTACCGAATTAAAATTCGATGGGGGATTATAGCTTGTTGTAGCTATTGATGGCCCTTCAATGTTCCATGTATTTCCATAACCTGTCTAGTTATTGACAAACTCATTGTATACAGGGAGCATATTTGATGTCGTTGCATTGTTTGTTGCTGTTTCAACTTCAAGATATAATTCTACCGTACGATATGTTGGTATGTTGCTCAAGTTATCGTAAATGCAGTCAACATCATCGTCATTGGATGTAATCATATGAGAAAATGACAATGAATCATCCCCGTAGATAGGAAATTTGTACACGATTCGTGTTAACTTCATACTACTGTCTAACTCAATCGCTCTTTCGAGATTAGATACAAGTTTGTCAAATGATGGTTTATTTCTAAACTTCAGTCGTTTACTCTTTGCGGATGTGGTAGACCAATCATATTCAAAATCACAACCACTAAAATTCATATTCCCGCCCCAACTTACGATATAATTAATATATCCTGCCATTATATAGTACCTACATATAAAAATTATTTAATAAATCTCCTATCAAAATTACTAGTATGGGACATATTAGAAGCATTTATATAATCTGTTGGGGTTTTGGTGTCCTATAGACAATTGTTCTAGGATACAAACTTAATGTAAATGAATTGTTCTTTATATCATTTGTTTTAATGAGATATATGTTTTATAACTATATAAAGGCAATCCCTTTTAAGCACTAAATAAAGTCTAATAAAAGGAAATCCGTAAGTTTGTTTAAAGTGATTATAAAGTGTTCATACAAGCATGAAGTGAGACAAAACTTTATAATAAACTAATAAACTTAAAACCACCCCAAGTCAAGTGATATGTTTAGGATTGATATATCACTGTTGAGACTTGTATGTAATAATGTTTTCTGTCCGACAGAAAGCTGATCTCACAAGCTTCATATATACAGATATCTGGACAGTTACATAAATCCGATGAAATGTTGTTCATTAGGATTGGGGATCCGATTTGAGATAACAGGATGGGTAGATTCATCCTTGTCACCTGTTCATCTCATTGGTATTAATAGGTATAACTAATCCTCAGACTCAAAGGAATGCTAATTGGTCATCCTGAATTACTGAATGTGAGACTTTGATCCTGCTGTCCCACGATCCTTAACATAGATGACTCTGGGGTGTGAACGGCAAAGGTTGGGTGTCAGAGGAGGTAATGTCAGGGTAGTTATACATTGGATTGAGCATTTATCACTCCCGATTAATGGGAGATACATCCAAGGATCGCTTGTGGAAGACTCGACTCTAAATCCTTGCAAGGTGATAGCTTAAGAGTAAGAAATACAGATTTCACTTAACCTATCTATTTGAGTTGACTCGGCCTGTACAAGTAAAACGAACGTCTCGCTATATGTGACTTGACATCACCCATAGTCATAAGATTCAGTTCAAGGATGTAGTTGATAAAGGATCGAATTATACTGTAACTAATACGGAAAGGTTAACGACAGAATCAACCTGTCTTCTTAACGGACTCTGGGGGAATGATTACAGACTTGCCAATAACATACTCAGTACATCATTCCGTTATGCAAAGATTAAATATAATTCTTGAAGAAATTAATTTAATAGTTGCATACGGCCAGAAGTAGTAAGAACCTAATGGATCACACATAAGACTTGGAACCAAAAGAGAGATGGATGTTATTAATTGATGGAAGCCCAATTGAGCCCAGTAAGGCCCATTTAATTAGAAGGGGGGCCGAAATTTATATATAATAAATAAGGAATTATTTTAATTCTATTAATCCTAATTTGATTAGGAACATGAATTAAATTAATTAAGAGATAATTGAGTTAGGAGTTTTAATTAGATTAATAAATTCATATTATTATCCAATTAGGTTATTTATTATTATCCTAGATATATTAGATATATAATGAGATAATAATTGGGAATTCTATTCCGAATTGAATTCCTATTAAGTAACCTATTCCTATCTAACTAGGGTTTAGATACAAGTGATTATATATACCCCCTACTACATGAATTTCTACTAAGCCATTATTACTCCCCTTTGTGATTTTCGAAATTTGCAAGTTAGAGAGAGAAAGAGAATTCGACTCCCCTAGTTCGTGGACAAGAATTCATACGGCTTCCATCGATCGATTAATTTCATCTATCTCCTTTTTCTTTGATCTTGTGTTGGTTAATTAGAGGCAATCTATTTTGGTTGCATCTCATACGGTTGATTCTAACTTAACCTCACCGTGTTTTACTTCGTGCTTGGAAACTCGGAGAAGAGTTGTGGGCGCTTCATTAACAACGGTAGATTGTTCTTCAAAAGGTATTTCTTCTTATCCCTCTTTATATGAAATAACGATTAACGGATCCTATGGTTAAAAGGAAGTAGGCTAAAAAATTTATATTTCCGCTTCTATACCTTAGCCTAATTTCCTTCAGTGGTATCAGAGCCATCGTTAAATCCGTTATTTCATATATGAAAATTTAGAAGTTTTTCAATAGGATTGAATAAATATTTATGGTTAGGATTAATTAACAAATTGTTTGATTAATTAATTCTAAAGATAAATAAATTTTAATTAATTGTTAATTAAAATAGATTATGTGTATGTTCCTAATTATTTCGGTTGATAATCATTATAATAAAATCTATTAGTTTTATAGTTAGGTTAATAAAATTAGTTTTATTAATTCTAAAAGATAAAACGGAAATCTATTGTAGTTTTTTCTATTTCTGAAAATCGTTTTCAAAACCGTTTTAAAATCTGATATATATATACATATATATGTTTTATATTAAAAAAAAAATAAATACGACAGCGGCTCGGGTCGCGCCTCACGGCGCGACCAGCCGCCGTCGCGCGGCTGCTGCCTCGCGGCAACAGCCGCGTGCGCAGCCGCGGGGCTGTTGCCAAACGGCAGCAGCCCGGCTTCGGGCCCCCGGCCCGAATCCCACTTGATTTTAATCGTTAAAATTGGTTTGAATATAACTTGTATATATAAATATATGTTTCGGAAATTAATAGTTTTCTGTTTTGATTATCGAACGAAAATTCATTTAAAAGTTTGTTTTTACCAAGTTGTAAATCAAAGTGTTAAATGAATTGAAATCAAAATAATTGGGACATGCATAATCGACGTTTTATATGGTTATATTAATCTAAGAATTAATATAAAGATACAAAACGATTAGAAGTAAAATTGGATGAAAGTTAATTTGACGAGTTAATGTGATTAACCTAAATATTACATAAGACGGTTATGTAATCAACCAATTAAATTTATTTAATTGAGTCTATGCATGTTTGGAGTTATGGACATATTTGGACCCTCTTTTAGTCTTTTGGTATTTTTGAAATAGGGCCTGCGCGTCCTGCCTTTCTAATATCTATTGTAATTTCTCCTCTCATCTGATTCCCTTCAATTCAATTGAAGTTTTCTTATAGTAGTATAGAAATTAATATGTAATTTCAAGGCGCCATGGAGAAGACGGAGGACCTAAAGAGAAATATGTAATAGTTAGTATTTCCTTAGGTTTGCCCTTTTATTCCGTCTCTGGCTCGACGGAATAATTTAGATGATATGTCCAGAACGCCAATGTATGTGAATGTATGTGTCTGATGTATGCTAAAGCAAATCAAGACTAAGTTAGATTATGAGACTTAAATAAAATCACTCGTTAAAAAGTTAAGTAAATAAGCAAGTTATTAAAATCGGTTGCCCCTCCCTAATATTATAATTCAGCCGGCAGTACTGGGGGCTTTTGGGTTGTTGAGCAAACTCAAGCTCGGGGTCTTATGGTAACACCTGAATTATCAAAAATCATTCTTTCATGAATATGGGGTAATACTTAAATTAGATTATGATAATTGGATGAGCAAACTCATGTTGTCATAAACTAATGGGCAATATGGTTGGGATTAATGTGAATAGCATATTAGTTACTAATGTGGTTAGTAACCTAATAATCTAGGAGTCACATTCGAGATGTGATTGATTACATGAATCTACCTAAAAAATGAGACTAGCTTGTTGAGCAAACTCAAGGCGAAATCTCAAGAGTTAGGATCCTAGCTCACTAAAGGATTTGTGAAATTCTTCGAATTAATATGGAGGGCTATTAATTTGGCAAAATAGTGGGAGCAATCTGAAATAAATTAAAAGGCCTATAATTTTAGATTGTTATACTTTAAAGAAAATGAATGACATACGTTTACTCTTTCTCACTCTCAGGTTTTGTTTAAACACACTCTTAAAATCATGACTAAAACCAATCTGCAAAACATTCTTACCGATAACAAACTGAATGGTTCAAACTTCACCGACTGGTTTCGTAACCTCAAAATCGTTTTGAAGTTCGAGAAAATTGGGTATGTACTTGATACATCGATACCCCCTGTCCCTGAGGATGATGCTCCCATCGAGGAAATAGATGCTTATCAGAAGCACAAGGCTGATGACGATCATGCCGGATGCATCATACTTGCATCGATGACATCGGAATTACAAAGGCAACATGAGGAAATGGATGCCTATTCCATCATCGTGCACCTAAAGGAACTGTTTGGGAAACAGACCAGGTGCGAACGCTACGAGATATCCAAGTTGCTATATCGTTGCAGGATGCAAGAGGGCACATCAGTCATGACACATTGTGTCAAGATGATTGGCTACATTACCAAACTTTCTAGTATTGGATTTGCGATGGATAACGAATTAAGTGTAGACTTAATTCTTCAATCCCTCCCAGAAAGTTATTCACAGTTCATTATGAACTATCAGATGAATGACTTGCAAACCTCTCTTGAAGAGCTTGCAAATATGCTCAAGTCAGTTGAGCCCAATATGAAGAAAGACAAGACCATACCGGCTCTTGTAATTGAGGGATCAAAGAAGAGGAAAGGGAATTTTCCCAATCCTAAACATCCCAAGAAAGGTAAGAAAGCTATGTCCAAGGGAAAGGAAATGAAGAAGCCTAAAGGAGAGTGCCACTTCTGTGGTAAAGACGGGCATTGGAAGAGAAACTGCAAGGAGTATCTAGCCACCCTCAAGAAGGGAAAAGGCGGTGCTTCTACATCTGGTATGTTTTATATTGAAATAAATATAGTTTCACAGTCTGAATCTTGGGTACTTGATACCGGATGTGGATCTCATATTTGTACAAATATGCAGGAGCTAAAACAGACTGAGGAACTAAAGAAAGGAATCATAAACTTGCGAGTAGGAAATGGAGCAAGAGTTGCCGCCCTCGCCATTGGAGATTTTGTTTTACCTTTGCCCTCTGGGCTTGTAATAGAATTAAGGAATTGTTTATACGTTCCTGAAATGTCTCGTGACATTATTTCTATTAGCCGTCTTGTTGATGACGGTTTTCATATTTCAATAAAAGACAAGAGTTGCAATTTTTATAAAGATTCGATCTTTTATTTTCAGGAATTTCACAAAATGGGATTTATGTGTTAGATAACAAAATTCCTGCTTTTGCAATTGATACCAAAAGACATAAGCTAGATAATTCAACTTACTTGTGGCATTGTCGTTTAGGCCATATAAACAAGAGACGCATGCTAAAGCTACATTCAGATGGGCTTATAGATCCAATCGATTCTGAATCATTGGAAACATGCGAATCGTGTTTAAAAGGTAAAATAACAAAGACACCCTTTAGCAATAAAGGTGAGCGTGTATCAGACACTTTAGGACTCATTCATTCAGATGTATGCGGTCCTATGTCGGTCCAAGCAAGAGGAGGATTCAGATACTTCATAAGCTTCATAGATGACCATACTCGATATGGTTACATCTACTTGATGAGGCACAAATCAGAAGCTTTTGACAAGTTCAAATGCTTTAAGAATGAAGTGGAAAATCAATTAGGAAAGAAAATAAAGACGCTTCGATCCGATCGAGGTGGCGAATATCTTTCGGATGATTTTCTGAATTATCTAACTGAATGTGGGATATGCTCACAATGGACACCTCCCTATACACCACAACACAATGGTGTATCCGAGAGGAGGAACCGTACCCTATTAGATATGGTACGATCCATGATGAGCATGGCCTTACTTCCAAAGACGTTCTGGGGCTATGCCTTAGAAACTGCCCTCTTCACCCTGAACCGAGTACCAACTAAATCCGCTAGTTCCACACCATATGAATTGTTCGTTGGTAGGAAACCCGTGTTCTCGTTTATGAGAGTATGGGGTTGTTCAGCGTATGTCAAACGCATTGCGTCCGACAAACTAGATTCTAAATCTGATAAATGTTTCTTCATTAGATATCCCAGGGAAACCGTAGGGTATTACTTCTATCATCCAGATGATCAGAAAGTAATAGTATCCAAGCACGCAACCTTCTTAGAGAAAGAGTTTCTCGAAGAAACACAAAAGGGAAGCGTGATTGAACTCGACGAAGTTCAAGAAGAAGAAACACCGACTGAAACAACAAAAGCGGTTGAGGTGTCCCATTAGATGAGACTCTAGTGGCACCTATTCGTAGATCACGAAGAGTTCGTGAACTCCCAGTTAGATATGATTTTCTAGTGGGAGATGATAATAAGGTTCCCGTGTTAGACGACGAACCCGAAAACTACGAAGAGGCTCTTAATAGTCCAGATTCTAAAGCATGGCTTGAGGCCATGGATTCTGAAATGGATTCCATGTATACTAACCAAGTGTGGACTTTGGTTGATCCACCCGAAGGGATAATTCCCATTGGGTGCAGGTGGATCTTCAAAAAGAAGACAGACATGGATGGAAAGGTTAGCACCTACAAAGCTAGGTTAGTAGCGAAAGGATATCGTCAGAAGCAAGGAATTGATTATGACGAAACTTTCTCTCCTATGGCTATGTCCAAATCAATCAGAATCATGCTTGCAATTGCCACTCATTTTGATTATGAGATTTGGCAAACGGATGTGAAAACAGCTTTCCTAAACGGAAACCTGCTTGAAGATGTATATATGATGCAGCCTGAAGGTTTCATATCGAAGGATGCAAATAAAGTTTGCAAACTTCAAAGATCCATTTATGGACTCAAGCAAGTATCTAGAAGCTGGAATAAGCGTTTTGACGAAACCATAAAACAATTTGGTTTCGAACAAAATTGCGAAGAAGCTTGCATTTACAAGAAAGCAAGTGGGAGCTCTATAGCATTTCTCATACTATATGTGGACGATATACTGTTAATGGGAAATGACATTGCTCTATTACATTCGGTAAAAGTATGGTTATCCGGTAACTTCTCAATGAAAGACCTTGGTGAAGCAGCTTATATACTTGGTATAAAGATCTATAGAGATAGATCGAGAAGACTGCTTGGTCTTTCACAGGCTACATACATTGAAAAGGTGCTAAATCGGTTTAGCATGCTTGAATCGAAACGAGGTAACTTACGCATGCTACATGGAGTAAAGTTAAACAATCGTCAATGTCCTAAAACTGATGATGACAAACGACGCATGACTGTAGTCCCGTACGCCAGCGTGATCGGTTCGATTATGTATGCTATGCTATGCGCTAGACCTGACGTAGCGTTCGCGTTATCTGTAACGAGTCGTTACCAAGGGAATCCGGGAGATGAGCATTGGATTATCGTCAAGAACATTCTTAAGTACTTGAGAAGGACTAAAGATATGTTCCTAGTGTACGGAGAAGGAGATCTGAAAATAGAAGGATTTTCAGACGCTAGTCATCTCACAGATGAGAATGATTTTAAATCCCAATCAAGATACTTGTTTATCTTGAATGGGGGCGCGGTCAGTTGGAAGAGTTCCAAGCAGGGAAGCGTAGCTTTCTCTACGACCGAGTCAGAGTACATCGCTGCTGCGGAAGCAGCATAGGAAGCAGTTTGGATTAGAAAGTTCATTACAGAACTAGGTGTGGTGACTGACATTGTCAATCCCATTACTCTGTACTGTGATAACAATGGAGCCATTGCGCAAGTAAAGGAACCACGGTCTCATAATGCATCCAAGCACTACCTAAAGCGATACCACATCATAAGAGAGATTGTGGCTAGAGGAGATGTGAGAATAGAAAGAGTACCTACAGAGGACAACGTTGCAGATCCGTTGACAAAGCCTTTAACCCAGAAAGTACATGATCGTCATTTAACTTCTACTGGGATAAGTTTTAGAAACAATTGGCTTTAGTCCAAGTGAGAGTATGTTGGGGTTTTGGTGTCCTATAGACAATTGTTCTAGGATACAAACTTAATGTAAATGAATTGTTCTTTATATCATTTGTTTTAATGAGATATATGTTTTATAACTATATAAAGGCAATCCCTTTTAAGCACTAAATAAAGTCTAATAAAAGGAAATCCGTAAGTTTGTTTAAAGTGATTATAAAGTGTTCATACAAGCATAAAGTGAGACAAAACTTTATAATAAACTAATAAACTTAAAACCACCCCAAGTCAAGTGATATGTTTAGGATTGATATATCACTGTTGAGACTTGTATGTAACAATGTCTTCTGTCCGACAGAAAGCTGATCTCACAAGCTTCATATATACAGATATCTGGACAGTTCATAGATCCGATGAAACGTTGTTCATTAGGATTGGGGATCCGATTTGAGATAACAGGATGGGTAGATTCATCCTTGTCACCTATTCATCTCATTGGTATTAATAGGTATAACTAATCCTCAGACTCAAAGGAATGCTAATTGGTCATCCTGAATTACTGAATGTGAGACTTTGATCCTGCTGTCCCACGATCCTTAACAGAGATGACTCTGGGGTGTGAACGGCAAAGGTTGGGTGTCACAGGAGGTAATGTCAGGGTAGTTATACATTGGATTGAGCATTTATCACTCCCGATTAATGGGAGATACATCCAAGGATCGCTTGTGGAAGACTCGACTCTAAATCCTTGCAAGGTGATAGCTTAAGAGTAAGAAATACAGATTTCACTTAACCTATCTATTTGAGTTGACTCGGCCTGTACAAGTAAACTGAACGTCTCGCTATATGTGACTTGACATCACCCATAGTCATAAGATTCAGTTCAAGGATGTAGTTGATAAAGGATCGAATTATACTGTAACTAATACGGAAAGGTTAACGACATAATCAACCTGTCTTCTTAACGGACTCTGGGGGAATGATTACAGACTTGCCAATAACATACTCAGTACATCATTCCGTTATGCAAAGATTAAATATAATTCTTAAAGAAATTAATTTAATAGTTGCATACGGCCAGAAGTAGTAAGAACCTAATGGATCACACATAAGACTTGGAACCAAAAGAAAGATGGATGTTATTAATTGATGGAAGCCCAATTGAGCCCAGTAACGCCCATTTAATTAGAAGGGGGGCCGAAATTTATATATAATAAATAAGGAATTATTTTAATTCTATTAATCCTAATTTGATTAGGAACATGAATTAAATTAATTAAGAGATAATTGAGTTAGGAGTTTTAATTAGATTAATATACTCCTATTATTATCCAATTAGGTTATTTATTATTATCCTAGATATATTAGATATATAATGAGATAATAATTGGGAATTATATTCCGAATTGAATTCCTATTAAGTAACCTATTCCTATCTAACTAGGGTTTAGATACAAGTGATTATATATACCCCCTACTACATGAATTTCTACTAAGCCATTATTACTCCCCTTTGTGATTTTCGAAATTTGCAAGTTAGAGAGAGAAAGAGAATTCGACTCCCCTAGTTCGTGGACAAGAATTCATACGGCTTCCATCGATCGATTAATTTCATCTATCTCCTTTTTCTTTGATCTTGTGTTGGTTAATTAGAGGTAATCTATTTTGGTTGCATCTCATACGGTTGATTCTAACTTAACCTCACCGTGTTTTTACTTCGTGCTTGGAAACTCGGAGAAGAGTTGTGGGCGCTTCATTAACAACGGTAGATTGTTCTTCAAAAGGTATTTCTTCTTATCCCTCTTTATATGAAATAACGATTAACGGATCCTATGGTTAAAAGGAAGTAGGCTAAAAATTTATATTTCCGCTGCTATACCTTAGCCTAATTTCCTTCAGTGGTATCAGAGCCATCGTTAAATCCTTTATTTCATATATGAAAATTTAGAAGTTTTTCAATAGGATTGAATAAATATTTATGGTTAGGATTAATTAACAAATTGTTTGATTAATTAATTCTAAAGATAAATAAATTTTAATTAATTGTTAATTAAAATAGATTATGTGTATGTTCCTAATTATTTCGGTTGATAATCATTATAACAAAATCTATTAGTTTTATAGTTAGGTTAATAAAATTAGTTTTATTAATTCTAAAAGATAAAACGGAAATCTATTGTAGTTTTTTCTATTTCTGAAAATCGTTTTCAAAACCGTTTTAAAATCTGATATATATATATATATACATATATATGTTTTATATTAAAAAAATAAATAAATACGACAGCGGCTCGGGTCGCGCCTCACGGCGCGACCAGCAGCCGCGTGCGCAGCCGCGGGGCTGCTGCCAAACGGCAGCAGCCCGGCTTCGGACCCCCGGCCCGAATCCCACTTGATTTTAATCGTTAAAATCGGCTTGAATATAACTTGTATATATAAATATATGTTTCAGAAATTAATAGTTTTCTGTTTTGATTATCGAACGAAAATTCATTTAAAAGTTTGTTTTTACCAAGTTGTAAATCAAAGTGTTAAATGAATTGAAATCAAAATAATTGGGACATGCATAATCGACGTTTTATATGGTTATATTAATCTAAGAATTAATATAAAGATACAAAACGATTAGAAGTAAAATTGGATGAAAGTTAATTTGATGAGTTAATGTGATTAACCTAAATATTACATAAGACGGTTATGTAATCAACCAATTAAATTTATTTAATTGAGTCTATGCATGTTTGGAGTTATGGACATATTTGGACCCTCTTTTAGTCTTTTGGTATTTTTGAAATAGGGCCTGCGCGTCCTGCCTTTCTAATATCTATTGTAATTTCTCCTCTCATCTGATTCCCTTCAATTCAATTGAAGTTTTCTTATAGTAGTATAGAAATTAATATGTAATTTCAAGGCGCCATGGAGAAGACGGAGGACCTAAAGAGAAATATGTAATAGTTAGTATTTCCTTAGGTTTGCCCTTTTATTCCGTCTCTGGCTCGACGGAATAATTTAGATGATATGTCCATAACGCCAATGTATGTGAATGTATGTGTCTGATGTATGCTAAAGCAAATCAAGACTAAGTTAGATTATGAGACTTAAATAAAATCCCTCGTTAAAAAGTTAAGTAAATAAGCAAGTTATTAAAATCGGTTGCCCCTCCCTAATATTATAATTCAGCCGGCAGTACTGGGGGCTTTTGGGTTGCTGAGAAAACTCAAGCTCGGGGTCTTATGGTAACACCTGAATTATCAAAAATCATTCTTTCATGAATATGGGGTAATACTTAAATTAGATTATGATAATTGGATGAGCAAACTCATGTTGTCATAAACTAATGGGCAATATGGTTGGGATTAATGTGAATAGCATATTAGTTACTAATGTGGTTAGTAACCTAATAACCTAGGAGTCACATTCGAGATGTGATTGATTACATGAATCTACCTAAAACATGAGACTAGCTTGTTGAGCAAACTCAAGGCGAAATCTCAAGAGTTAGGATCCTAGCTCACTAAAGGATTTGTGAAATTCTTCGAATTAATATGGAGGGCTATTAATTTGGCAAAATAGTGGGAGCAATCTGAAATAAATTAAAAGGCCTATAATTTTAGATTGTTATACTTTAAAGAAAATGAATGACATACGTTTACTCTTTCTCACTCTCAGGTTTTGTTTAAACACACTCTTAAAATCATGACTAAAACCAATCTGCAAAACATTCTTACCGATAACAAACTGAATGGTTCAAACTTCACCGACTGGTTTCGTAACCTCAAAATCGTTTTGAAGTTCGAGAAAATTGGGTATGTACTTGATACATCGATACCCCCTGTCCCTGAGGATGATGCTCCCATCGAGGAAATAGATGCTTATCAGAAGCACAAGGCTGATGACGATCATGCCGGATGCATCATACTTGCATCGATGACATCGGAATTACAAAGGCAACATGAGGAAATGGATGCCTATTCCATCATCGTGCACCTAAAGGAACTGTTTGGGAAACAGACCAGGTGCGAACGCTACGAGATATCCAAGTTGCTATATCGTTGCAGGATGCAAGAGGGCACATCAGTCATGACACATTGTGTCAAGATGATTGGCTACATTACCAAACTTTCTAGTATTGGATTTGCGATGGATAACGAATTAAGTGTAGACTTAATTCTTCAATCCCTCCCAGAAAGTTATTCACAGTTCATTATGAACTATCATATGAATGACTTGCAAACCTCTCTTGAAGAGCTTGCAAATATGCTCAAGTCAGTTGAGCCCAATATGAAGAAAGACAAGACCATACCGGCTCTTGTAATTGAGGGATCAAAAAAGAGGAAAGGGAATTTTCCCAATCCTAAACATCCCAAGAAAGGTAAGAAAGCTATGTCCAAGGGAAAGGAAGTGAAGAAGCCTAAAGGAGAGTGCCACTTCTGTGGTAAAGACGGGCATTGGAAGAGAAACTGCAAGGAGTATCTAGCCACCCTCAAGAAGGGAAAAGGCGGTGCTTCTACATCTGGTATGTTTTATATTGAAATAAATATAGTTTCACAGTCTGAATCTTGGGTACTTGATACCGGATGTGGATCTCATATTTGTACAAATATGCAGGAGCTAAAACAGACTGAGGAACTAAAGAAAGGAATCATAAACTTGCGAGTAGGAAATGGAGCAAGAGTTGCCGCCCTCGCCATTGGAGATTGTGTTTTACCTTTGCCCTCTGGGCCAGTAATAGAATTAAGGAATTGTTTATACGTTCCTGAAATGTCTCGTGACATTATTTCTATTAGCCGTCTTGTTGACGACGGTTTTCATATTTCAATAAAAGACAAGAGTTGCAATTTTTATAAAGATTCGATCTTTTATTTTTCAGGAATTTCACAAAATGGGATTTATGTGTTAGATAACAAAATTCCTGCTTTTGCAATTGATACCAAAAGACATAAGCTAGATAATTCAACTTACTTGTGGCATTGTCGTTTAGGCCATATAAACAAGAGACGCATGCTAAAGCTACATTCAGATGGGCTTATAGATCCAATCAATTCTGAATCATTGGAAACATGCGAATCGTGTTTAAAAGGTAAAATGATAAAGACACCCTTTAGCAATAAAGGTGAGCGTGTATCAGACACTCTAGGACTCATTCATTCAGATGTATGCGGTCCTATGTCGGTCCAAGCAAGAGGAGGATTCAGATACTTCATAAGCTTCATAGATGACCATACTCGATATGGTTACATCTACTTGATGAGGCACAAATCAGAAGCTTTTGACAAGTTCAAATGCTTTAAGAATGAAGTGGAAAATCAATTAGGAAAGAAAATAAAGACGCTTCGATCCGATCGAGGTGGCGAATATCTTTCGGATGATTTTCTGAATTATGGTGTATCCGAGAGGAGGAACCGTACCCTATTAGATATGGTACGATCCATGATGAGCATGGCCTTACTTCCAAAGACGTTCTGGGGCTATGCCTTAGAAACTGCCCTCTTCACCCTGAATCGAGTACCAACTAAATCCGCTAGTTCCACACCATATGAATTGTTTGTTGGTAGGAAACCCGTGTTCTCGTTTATGAGAGTATGGGGTTGTTCAGCGTATGTCAAACGCATTGCGTCCGACAAACTAGATTCTAAATCTGATAAATGTTTCTTCATTGGATATCCCAGGGAAACCGTAGGGTATTACTTCTATCATCCAGATGATCAGAAAGTAATAGTATCCAAGCACGCAACCTTCTTAGAGAAAGAGTTTCTCGAAGAAACACAAAAGGGAAGCGTGATTGAACTCGACGAAGTTCAAGAAGAAGAAACACCGACTGAAACAACAGAAGCGGTTGAGGTACCCAAAGTAGTCCCATTAGATGAGACTCCAGTGGCACCTATTCGTAGATCACGAAGAGTTCGTGAACTCCCAGTTAGATATGGTTTTCTAGTGGGAGATGATAATAAGGTTCCCGTGTTAGACGACGAACCCGAAAACTACGAAGAGGCTCTTAATAGTCCAGATTCTAAAGTATGGCTTGAGGCCATGGATTCTGAAATGGATTCCATGTATACTAACCAAGTGTGGACTTTGGTTGATCCACCCGAAGGGATAATTCCCATTGGGTGCAGGTGGATCTTCAAAAAGAAGACAGACATGGATGGAAAGGTTAGCACCTACAAAGCTAGGTTAGTAGCGAAAGGATATCGTCAGAAGCAAGGAATTGATTATGACGAAACTTTCTCTCCTATGGATATGTCCAAATCAATCAGAATCATGCTTGCAATTGCCACTCATTTTGATTATGAGATTTGGCAAACGGATGTGAAAACAGCTTTCCTAAACGGAAACCTGCTTGAAGATGTATATATGATGCAGCCTGAAGGTTTCATATCGAAGGATGCAAATAAAGTTTGCAAACTTCAGAGATCCATTTATGGACTCAAGCAAGCATCTAGAAGTTGGAATAAGCGTTTTGACGAAACCATAAAACAATTTGGTTTCGAACAAAATTGCGAAGAAGCTTGCATTTACAAGAAAGCAAGTGGGAGCTCTATAGCATTTCTCATACTATATGTGGATGATATACTGTTAATGGGAAATGACATTGCTCTATTACATTCGGTAAAAGTATGGTTATCCGGTAACTTCTCAATGAAAGACCTTGGTGAAGCAGCTTATATACTTGGTATAAAGATCTATAGAGATAGATCGAGAAGACTGCTTGGTCTTTCACAGGCTACATACATTGAAAAGGTGCTAAATCGGTTTAGCATGCTTGAATCGAAACGAGGTAACTTACGCATGCTACATGGAGTAAAGTTAAACAATCGTCAATGTCCTAAAACTGATGATGACAAATGACGCATGACTGTAGTCTCGTACGCCAGCGCGATCGGTTCGATTATGTATGCTATGCTATGCGCTAGACCTGACGTAGCGTTCGTGTTATCTGTAACGAGTCGTTACCAAGGGAATCCGGGAGACGAGCATTGGATTGTCATCAAGAACATTCTTAAGTACTTGAGAAGGACTAAAGATATGTTCCTAGTGTACGGAGAAGGAGATCTGAAAATAGAAGGATTTTCAGACGCTAGTCATCTCACAGATGAGAATGATTTTAAATCCCAATCAGGATACCTGTTTATCTTGAATGGGGGCGCGGTCAGTTGGAAGAGTTCCAAGCAGGGAAGCGTAGCTTTCTCTACGACCGAGTCAGAGTACATCGCTGCTGCGGAAGCAGCAAAGGAAGCAGTTTGGATTAGAAAGTTCATTACAGAACTAGGTGTGGTGCCTGACATTGTCAATCCCATTACTCTGTACTGTGATAACAATGGAGCCATTGCGCAAGCAAAGGAACCACGGTCTCATAATGCATCCAAGCACTACCTAAAGCGATACCACATCATAAGAGAGATTGTGGCTAGAGGAGATGTGAGAATAGAAAGAGTACCTACAGAGGACAACGTTGCAGATCCGTTGACAAAGCCTTTAACCCAGAAAGTACATGATCGTCATTTAACTTCTACTGGGATAAGTTTTAGAAACAATTGGCTTTAGTCCAAGTGGGAGTATGTTGGGGTTTTGGTGTCCTATAGACAATTGTTCTAGGATACAAACTTAATGTAAATGAATTGTTCTTTATATCATTTGTTTTAATGAGATATATGTTTTATAACTATATAAAGGCAATCCCTTTTAAGCACTAAATAAAGTCTAATAAAAGGAAATCCGTAAGTTTGTTTAAAGTGATTATAAAGTGTTCATACAAGCATGAAGTGAGACAAAACTTTATAATAAACTAATAAACTTAAAACCACCCCAAGTCAAGTGATATGTTTAGGATTGATATATCACTGTTGAGACTTGTATGTAACAATGTCTTCTGTCCGACAGAAAGCTGATCTCACAAGCTTCATATATACAGATATCTGGACAGTTACATAGATCCGATGAAACGTTGTTCATTAGGATTGGGGATCCGATTTGAGATAACAGGGTGGGTAGATTCATCCTTGTCACCTGTTCATCTCATTGGTATTAATAGGTATAACTAATCCTCAGACTCAAAGGAATGCTAATTGGTCATCCTGAATTACTGAATGTGAGACTTTGATCCTGCTGTCCCACGATCCTTAACAGAGATGACTCTGGGGTGTGAACGGCAAAGGTTGGGTGTCACATGAGGTAATGTCAGGGTAGTTATACATTGGATTGAGCATTTATCACTCCCGATTAATGGGAGATACATCCAAGGATCGCTTGTGGAAGACTCGACTCTAAATCCTTGCAAGGTGATAGCTTAAGAGTAAGAAATGCAGATTTCACTTAACCTATCTATTTGAGTTGACTCGGCCTGTACAAGTAAAACGAACGTCTCGCTATATGTGACTTGACATCACCCATAGTCATAAGATTCAGTTCAAGGATGTAGTTGATAAAGGATCGAATTATACTGTAACTAATACGGAAAGGTTAACGACATAATCAACCTGTCTTCTTAACGGACTCTGGGGGAATGATTACAGACTTGCCAATAACATACTCAGTACATCATTCCGTTATGCAAAGATTAAATATAATTCTTGAAGAAATTAATTTAATAGTTGCATACGGCCAGAAGTAGTAAGAACCTAATGGATCACACATAAGACTTGGAACCAAAAGAGAGATGTATGTTATTAATTGATGGAAGCCCAATTGAGCCCAGTAAGGCCCATTTAATTAGAAGGGGGGCCGAAATTTATATATAATAAATAAGGAATTATTTTAATTCTATTAATCCTAATTTGATTAGGAACATGAATTAAATTAATTAAGAGATAATTGAGTTAGGAGTTTTAATTAGATTAATATACTCCTATTATTATCTAATTAGGTTATTTATTATTATCCTAGATATATTAGATATATAATGAGATAATAATTGGGAATTCTATTCCGAATTGAATTCCTATTAAGTAACCTATTCCTATCTAACTAGGGTTTAGATACAAGTGATTATATATACCCCATACTACATGCATTTCTACTAAGCCATTATTACTCCCCTTTGTGATTTTCGAAATTTGCAAGTTAGAGAGAGAAAGAGAATTCGACTCCCCTAGTTCGTGGACAAGAATTCATACGGCTTCCATCGATCGATTAATTTCATCTATCTCCTTTTTCTTTGATCTTGTGTTGGTTAATTAGAGGCAATCTATTTTGGTTGCATCTCATACGGTTGATTCTAACTTAACCTCACCGTGTTTTACTTCGTGCTTGGAAACTCGGAGAAGAGTTGCGGGCGCTTCATTAACAACGGTAGATTGTTTTTCAAAAGGTATTTCTTCTTATCCCTCTTTATATGAAATAACGATTAACAGATCCTATGGTTAAAAGGAAGTAGGCTAAAATTTTTATATTTCCGCTGCTATACCTTAGCCTAATTTCCTTCATAATCAACACATATAATCAACGTTGGGCCATTTTAGTCATTTTGGTTCATAAACTTACTAATTCTACTAAATATCACTTACTTTGTTCAAACACACATATGTAATCTATTTAAGTTCATAATTAAGACTTTTACATACAAAATTCTTATTAAAGTAGTTCATAATTAATAGTTATATATACAAAATTCTTATTTTAGTTCATAGTTACTACTTCTATATACATTTTTAAACTCTACTTGTTTTCCAACAATTTACATTTTAAGTCCTATATATTAATTAAACATTTTTTACCCTATAAAATTCTTATTAGAAGTAGTTCATATTTACTACTTCTATATACAAAATTCTTATTTGAGTTTATAATAACTAATTCTACATACAAATTCTATTTTAATTCATAATTCCTATTTCTACAAACAAAATTTGCATTTTAACAAATTCCAATATTTCTAATATTTAACATATTTCTAACATTTATCATAATTCGTATATTTTATCGTCTTTCTAACATTTAACATAATTCTAACATTTAGATAAAAAATAATAATAATAAATTATTTATAGTTTTTTCATTTAATTAATTTAATTTCAAATATTAACATATTTAATACATATGAAATAAATAAATAATTACATACATTTTTTCTTTAGTAGATTTCTTCTATTATTCACCAACAACAACAAACAACAACAAAGCCTTAGTCCCGAAATGATTCGGGGTCGGCTAACATGAACCATCATATAAAACCGTGAAAATCAAGTCGTGTCAGCGACACAGATTCGCTCCCTCCACTCCGTTCTATCCACTACCATATTTTCCTCAATTCCCAATAAACTCATATCACTCTCGATCACCCTCCTCCAAGTTTGCTTAGGTCTTCCCCTACCCCTCACCACTACATCCCTTTGCCACTCTTCGATTCTCCTAACCGGCGCATCAAGCGCTCTACGTCTCACATGGCCAAACCACCTTAGTCGGTTTTCTCTCATTTTATTCTCAATAGATGTGACCCCTACTTTTGTCCTAATTATTTCATTACGCACCCGGTCCTTTCTCGTGTGACCACACATCCATCTCAACATACGCATCTCCGCCACCGACATCTTATGGATGTGGCAGTGTTTCACTGCCCAACACTCCGTACCATATAACAATGCTGGTCTAATTGCCGTCCGGTAGAATTTTCCCTTCAATCTATTAGGCATGCCGGGATCACAAAGGAAACTCGTAGCACTCTTCCACTTCGACCAACCAGCTTTAATCCTATGGGCAACATCTCCATCTACTTCTCCATCCGTTTGGATAATAGATCCTAAATACCGAAAGCAATCCGAGGCCTGAACAACTCTCCCATCTAGGGTGATTGTCCCTGCCTCCCTACTCCTACGGCCGCTAAACTTACACTCCAAATATTCTGTCTTACTTCGACTCAACTTAAAGCCTCTAGATTCTAGAGTTTGCCTCCATAGTTCCAACTTCATCTCCACTCCTTCTTTCGTCTCATCAACCAACACAATATCATCTGCAAACAGCATGCACCATGGTATACCATCTTGAAGTGAACTTGTTAGTTCATCCATAACGATGGCAAAAAGAAATGGGCTTAGTGCGGAACCTTGATGCACTCCAATCGTAATAGGAAACTCTTCAGTTTTCCCAACACTAGTACGTACACTCGTGCATACTCCCTCATACATGTCCTTTATGATGTCAATATATTTCCGCGAAATGCCTTTCCTTATCAAGGCCCACCAAAGTACTTCCCTTGGTACCTTATCATATGCTTTCTCCAAGTCAATGAAAACCATATGCAAGTCTTTCTTCTTATTTCGATAGTGCTCCATTAATTGTCTCATTAGATGGATGGCTTCCATAGTTGATCTTCCCGGCATAAAGCCAAACTAGTTTTCCGAGATCTTCACCGTCCTCCTTAGCCTTTGTTCAATCACTCGCTCCCAAAGTTTCATAGTGTGACTCATTAATTTGATTCCCCGATAGTTGGCACAATCTTGGACATCGCCTTTGTTCTTATACAAAGGGATTAAGGTACTTTTCCTCCATTCTGATGGCATCTTATTGTTTCTCCAAATTTTGTTGAAGAACGTCGTCAACCATTCGATTCCTCTTTCTCCCAAACATCTCCAAATCTCAATAGGGATGCCATCAGGTCCTACTGCTTTCTTCAACTTCATCTTACTTAATGCCATTTTGACTTCACCCTTTTGAATTCTCCGCAGGCATTCATGATTTATCATATCGTGATGGATACTTATATCTCCAACATCTTGTTGGCGATCTCCATTAAATAAGTCATCAAAATAGGACCTCCATCGTTCCTTGATATCCTTATCTCCAACTAGGACTTTCTGGTCCACATCCTTCACACATTTAACTTTTCCGAGATCTCGCGTCTTCCTATCTCTCATCCGAGCAATTCTATATATGTCTCTTTCCCCTTCTTTCGTATCCAATCTTGTATACAGATCCCGATTCACCTTTGCTCTAGCATCTCGTATGACCTTCTTTACTTCCCTTTTAGCCTCTTTGTATTTTTCGTAGTTCTCGTCACTCCTACATTTCCCCAATAGTTTATAGGATTCTCTCTTACTCTTTACTGCTTGTCGTACTTCTTCTGTCCACCAAGATGTGTCCTTACCCGGTGGCATGCTACCTTTAGATTCCCCTAGAACTTCCTTCGCTACTTCCCTTATACTATGCTCCATCTTATTCCATATCGAATCTATATCTGAATCCATATTGCAAGTCCAAATATCTTTTTTGGTCATCTCATCCACAAATTTTTGTTGATTCTCCCCTTGCAATTTCCACCACTTAATCTTAGTCTCTACTTGAGGTGTTTGTTTTCTTATACATTTCCTACTTCGAAAATCTAGCACCACTACTCTATGTTGGGTTGTCGTACTCTCACCAGGGATCACCTTACAATCAATATAACTCTTTCTCCAAGCACTCCTTACTAAGAAGAAGTCAATTTGGCTCGCATTACCGCCACTCCGATAAGTCACTAAGTGGGATGTTCTCTTCATAAACCATGTGTTCATGATACTCAAGTCATAGGCTGATGCGAATTCCAAAATATCATTTCCTGCTTCATTCTTATCTCCAAAACCATACCCTCCATGAACACTCTCAAACCCATCTCGCCTAGAACCCACGTGTCCATTGAGATCACCCCCTAGTACCATTTTTTCATCCCTAGGAACCTGTTGCACCACTTCCTCTAAGTCATCCCAAAAAGCTTGTCTTATAGACACATCTAATCCTATTTGTGGCGCATATGCACTAATGACATTCACAACCTCATCCCCTATCACTAGCTTAACACTCATAATTCTATCGCTCTTCCTAGACACCGCTACTACCTCATCAATATACTCCCTATCAATAAGAATACCTACTCCATTTCTACCCTTATCCTTTCCTGAGTACCAAAGCTTATAACCCCAAGGAGCTATCTCTCTAGCCTTGGCTCTAACCCACTTGGTTTCTTGTAGGCATAATATATTTATTCTCCTCCTCTTCATAACATCTACAATTTCAGCTAATCTTCCTGTCAAAGAACCTATGTTCCATGTCCCAAAGCGTAACCTACTACCCTTACCCCTACCCCTACCATTACCGTGGACTAGCTTATTTACCCGCAACCCTTGCATATTTGACACCACCCCCGGGTCCTGGGGTGGCGCGCCGCTTCGGGACGACGACCTAGCAACCCTTGCACATTTATCACTACACCCGGGTCTAGGAAGTGCAGCGCGTCGCTGAGTAGGGAACGCCCCAGCGGTATTTATATTATGGTTCATGTCATAAGATGTGGCTAAGTTTTACGCTGGCCGCCACAAACCTACCGCAACCCTCCTCCTATATAAAAAAATTACAATGCTTAAACATACCTTTAATTTTTTTGAACTCTTCAAATAGGGTGAAAGATTAATCTTGTGAATTGTGAGAAATTAAGAGAGAAAATAAAATATTTAAGGGGGTTAGTGGAGTAGAAAAAAATAATAAGAAGAAAGGGAATAGACGAAGAAAATACGAAGAGAAGATTGAAGAAGAAGTGTGAGAAATAAGGAAAATAAATGGAAATGAGGGGTTGAAGGGATAAAGGGGGTGAACAATGAGAGAGGGGAGTGAAAGAATTAAATTTAAATAGAAGTTGTGAAAGAGGAGAGATGTGGGGTGAAAAATAATAATAAAAAATAAGTTTTTGTATCAAATTTCTGAAACATAAAAATGTTTCAGAAATTTGATACACATTCACGGAAGTAGCTTCCGTGAATGTGTTGTCTCACTGCTCCTGATGGGAGCAGTGAGAATATATTCTTAAATTAGGGGGCAGAGTGAGGATAAGACCACACTCTGCCAAAAGGTTAAGAGACCGGAAGCCTGGCTTCCGGTCTCTATTTTTTATTAAAAAAAACGAGAAACCGGAAGCTAGCCTTCCGGTTTCTTTGCAAAACGAAACCGAAAGGCTGGCTTCCGGTTTCGCTTCCGGTTAAACCAGCCCCACAGTGGGCATAAAGTTTAACCGGGCCCTTTATATGGTTAATTTTTCATTATAAGCCCCACTTTGGGGCAAAATCCCTAGATTTGGAGACTGTACGAATTTGAATAATATCCTCCAATTGAAAGGAGAAAAGAAAAAGAGATATGCAGTTGGATGCGACAATGCAGTCACTCGCCCAACGTGGTATGCAATGGAGGTGTACACGTCTGCAACATCCGAGTAGATGTGTCGAAATTCAACTCAAATCCAAGTGAAGAGGACATCATGGATCTTACAACTAAAAAGAAACTTGCTTCCCAAACTTTGATTTTTCTCTTTATTTGCATATATACATTCAAACAAACCATCATATTGAATGAATTTTAAAATAAATTGGTGCTATTTATATTGAAGGAATTTAAAAATAAATTGAATAAATTATAACAGTTGGTGTTCTTAAATGACATGAACAACACACTATTCTTTATTGGGAACACATACATTAATATCGACTAGAGCAAGAGGAGCAGTAAATGAACCCTCATTTATTCCGATTGGAATCAATTCCCGTCGAGGGTCACAAAATGTTTCTTGTGTGGTTACTAACACCCCTCTTTGCACTTTTTTTTAGATCCATCAACATGATCTACAATAGGATTCTTGATATTTTATTCCAGTACTTCTGCTGATTTAGGCAACTTCCTTTCGGATTATAGCGGCGATGAGGGATGATAGTACGTACTCCTCCTTATCAGTCTACTGCTCATCGTTCTTTGTAGCTCCCAAGTTCACCACCCTTGTGTCCCTGATATTGCTTATTGTAGGATCAATGTTAACGTTATTTTGTGAAATAGTATTATCAATCATGTTAGTGTCATTGTGAGCTGCCACACCAGTCATGATCGACACATAAGGGTAAACACAAGCCTCTTTTAAATGCTTGTAATGTTGCTAATCATTAAAAGCAACCGTCATTTTCGAAGAAATACGACGTTCATAGATCCACATGCCAGTTAAAAGAAAGACATGTTGACAAGGCGTGTCGAAAAGAAAACCAAGCCCAAAAGAAGGTGTAAAATGACAAATGTCCAAATTGTAAAAATGATCCAAGACAAAGCAAATTAAGAGCCAAAAGATCCTTTTTTATTTCTTACGTGTTCTATTAAATCCTGCAAGAAGTCAATAGCCAAAAAAGGGGACATGTGATATCATACAAAATGAGATCATGCACGTGGCATCATCACAACCCTCGACACTGTTACACCACATGCGATAAAACAAACATTCAAGACCTTTAGAAACTTTTATTCCCCTATAAAGGAATGTTCGAAACAACTAGATTTCCATATTGCAAAGGACTTTTCCTAGAACAAAAGTCCTAAGAGAAAGAAATCCTAAGTCTAAAGGACTTCTAGTTTATCTAAACATTCCACTTTGTTATAATAGTGGTGTCGAATGTAAGTTACTCTTGGCAACAAGCAGCGGCCATGTTCCTTGAAGATCACATATTATCTCTTGCTCATGATAAATCAGTTGTCATTATTGTTTTATCAATAACAAATACATTTTAATGGTATGTATATTGCTCTCCGTTTTGCAAATGCAGTGCATCTCGATGATTATTAAAATTAAATAAATGCCATGCAGACATCATTACAGTAAACAATTCAGCTACCATTAGAGTCTACGTCAATCCGTCCATTCCCAAAATAAGTTCATTTTACTTCAAGGTTAGTGCATTAAATTATAACTTTATGTGACTTCTTTAGTATCTTAAGCGTATTTACACCACTTCCTTACTATTTATTGTAGGTTCCAAACGCGAAGAAACCATATCTTGTACTGTACAAGACTACTCCAGTCTCCTCCCAAATCGTTAACATTGAAGCTAAGAAGGAATCAAACATGCGGACAATTTCAGAATTGTTGGAAGTTGATATTCACATAGATTAGGCACGAATAATAAGACATTCAACACACACTAAATTGTGCCCCATGAAAATGCAATTACTTAAACAATTATTTTATAAGGTATCATATTCACTTACAAGGCCAAAATTAAAGAAGTTGATTCGGGAGAAGATTGGTGGTGTTGTGCATGTGCATAATCTAAAAGTAGCATTCAAAATTTTGATGACAAGCTTTGGTGCAAGAATTGTAGATTCATTGAAGACCTTCATATGTCGTGGTACAGTACGTAACTATTTTTTAGTTATCCTTTTGTTCTACTATACTATCCATGTTCAAGACTGTAACAAGCTAATGATTTACACAATTTCAGGTATAGAGTCCAATTAGTTGTTGAAGATGTCATGGGTTTTGCAAGTTTTTTGGTGTTTAGACACATGGTTGTAGAACTCATTGTCGAATAGCTTCAAAGAGAGGCATGAAATACCTCATGCTATGACAAATATTTATGGGACTAAACACGTTTTCTATATTCAAATAAGCAACATAGTCGATGATCCATCCAACATAACATTTAAAGTTATATACATTTTCATATATGCCTTACTCACTCCCAA
The DNA here is from genome assembly GCF_963576675.1 of Euphorbia lathyris. NCBI lineage: Eukaryota > Viridiplantae > Streptophyta > Magnoliopsida > Malpighiales > Euphorbiaceae > Euphorbia > Euphorbia lathyris. Next base: position 25,120,346 of record NC_088910.1, on the reverse strand, counting down.
CCTATTAGTTGTCATATCATCACGCCATCTGCTGAATCAATTTTGGATTTCAAAGGACACCCCAAGGATGGAAAATAAATCTAGAGAAAGAACGAATACGAAACGCCGCACTAAGTAAGGGTCCGTTTGTTTTACCTGCTATTTGTAATTTCCTATTATGGTTTGCTGTTTGAAAAAACTGTTTTTCAAAAAAAAAAAAACCAGGGATTCGTTGTTTTTATAAAAAAACTACTTTTCAGCTACAAAAGGCAAACAACATGTACAACAGGTGTCTAACTAAACACCTAAAACTCTTCTTTTCAAAGTAAAGAGACAAACACGCCGTAAGTATTTTTCGTTATAGTAAAAAACAGTTGTTGAAAATTGTATCTTGCTAAATTAATTATAATTTCCAACTTTTTTTAAATAGGCACACTTCTGCATCGTCAAAATAAGTAAATATCAATATCCTTTCCTTTACCTTGTCTATTCTCTTTCTTTAATTTTCGTGAACATCCTAACACTACAACAAATCACCACTTGCGCCACGAATCATGCCACAAAAATTCAAAATTCGTGGCATATTTCTATTTAGCCACGGGAAAAATAGATTCCACTAAAAACTTAAAATCATTTGATTTTTTATGCCACGGGTAATTTGTTTTCGTGGCAAACATATACTTAGGCCACGAAATTCACCACAGTTAATTTTATTTTCGTGGCTAAATGTACTTACGCCACAAAAGAAAGTTACCCGTGGCACAAGCATAAATAATTTTTTTTTTTACCATTAATGTGTAAATACAATATTCCTTTTTTTATATAAAAAAAGACAATTTTACTAAAATTTTCAATAAATTGTTTCCCTCTAAATATTTGGCTTTCCCCCCAAAAAAGAAAAAGGGTTTAGCAGAGAAGAGGAGACGATCTTGTCCACCGTTGATGATGATGTCGAGCCTCGAGAGGTCTTGCGCAGCTAGGATTCCATTCTACTCTCACTGGGATCAAATCAAGGAAATAATAACCATGGATTTGGGTTTAATTTCTAATCTCTCAGTTTATATATTCTACAATTTGGTCTCATTCGATTCGATGCCTTGCTCTGGGTCTAGGTTTGGAAAAATTTGGGGATTATCAGACTGCATAAATGACTAAACTGGTAATAATTTCTCTGAGACGTCTTTCCACAAGGATCATTATAAGAACTTATATCCTGTGGTTTCTGGAGAGAAACATTTGTTACTTCCTCCTACTGATGTCCAACGATTGTATATTCGCAATTACCTTGCTGCCCAATATTCCCCTTCTCAGGTTTGATCTCTTATTCATTTCGATGTAATTTTCTACCCATCCTTTGGAAATTATATTTTGGTTTTTTTTATGGGATTGCAGGAGAAAGGAGAGTTCAAATTAGAAATGGATGAGCCAACCAGGTACATGCCATGGTCCAGTGTGAATCCTTACCCTTCCCCTGAGGCTAAGGAAATAGAAATTGCTTGATTTACTCTCTATTTTAACAGGTCCAAAGCCATTTCAATGTACTGCCAAGGCCGAAGAACTTCTTTACTTGTAAGCCCCATTTTTTCCTTTAGGTTTCTATCTTCTCATATTAGTAAAATTATATTCAATCAATTCCATATGACTTGTTGGTTTGGAAGTTGCATGTAGTTGAATTCAATGCTTCAAGGTGCATTCTGAAAAACCTATCATATATATATATATATATATATATATTGTTCCATTTTGAAATTGATTAGAAATTCTCCCTATTTGAATGGGTGAATTTTTTAATTGAAACTAAGAATTTCAGCGTTTCTTCTGAATATAAAACTATGTTTTCAACAATAGTAGAATTCATTTGTTCAAAATATAAGACAGTTGTTCAAGGTTGGACAGCTACTATTCTAATATATAGTATCAGAATCTTTAGACTTCTAAATAGATTTATTTGGAAAACACATACAGGGCATATATCAATACTTGAAAATATCATTGAACATGATAAAAGAAGACATAGAAGGGAAGCTATGATTGTTATTTAGTGAAGTAATCTTATGGAAGATACTAAGCTAGGCCTAGCACAACTTTTTTTTTGAATTGCAACCTGTTTTTCTCTCTCAAAGTTTGTATTGAAGATATTCAAAGGTTAATTTGAAAACCAAGCCAGGCCAAGTATGTGGTTTCATCATGTACGACAGAGTCCAAAAGAGAAACGGTGCACTATTGCCGTAAACTATTGTAAGCATGACATCTTTTACTACAACTATTTTGGTTTTTTGTATTACGTAATAAGATATTGTTTTCTTGATAGGGTATGATATGCAATTTGATATCAAGTATGCTTATTTTAACTTCTTGCAATCAATGTATTATAAGTTACCATCGACTCAAATCAAAATTAGGAACTCAAAATGAAGATGAATGAGCTGGTTTTTAAACATAGGAGACAAATCATATAACACTGCATCTGTATCAGAGGTAATGGGATCCAACCAACATAAAGATAATGAAGATAAATGAGCTAGTTTTTAAACCTACATCTGTTTAATAATCTTTTTGTGCTTGGTATTCTTGATATTGCATGATTGAATCACAAGTTGTGCAAGGAAATTGCCAGTTATTTGATGCCGAATAGTGATTTTATTCTCCAATTTCATGATGTCTTGAATTTTTTTCTATATATCAATTTGGGTCACTATATAGGATGTATTTGTTCCTTGTCAATGGTGTCTGATTGCAACATATTTTGCCATCACACCTTTAACATGAACTTGCATGAGGTTATGTTTTGCTCTCGGTTTAGAGCAAGAAGAGAAATTTCTCTCGATTTGTATATGATAGAGGGTTATGATTTCTCTCCTATTTCTTTGGGATAAGGTACAAAAATAGACATATGTGTTTTTTTAAAGTATCAATTTAGGCTCCACGTACAAAATAGCACCAATATAGGCTTAACGTTTAAAAAAGGTACCAATTTAGGCCTCAATAACGGAACATGATGTTCCGTTATTGAGGCCTAAATTGATACCTTTTTAAAACATTAAGCATACATTAGTGCTATTTTGTACGTGAAGCCTAAATTGATACTTTTCCAAAAACCATACACCTATTTTGATACCTTATCCCATTTCTTTTAATCTACAAGTTATAGGCTCTTGTTTTCAGCCTCTCATGTCAACTCTCATCATTCCAAGTATCTTTTGGTTAAGTGTTTGCTCCACTTTTTATGGTTTCTTTTCATTTTTTATATTTATTATAATGCTTTGTTCCACTTCATATTCATAGATTGAGATAAAATGTATGATTTTTGTTAAAAAGATTAAGGATTATTTCTGATCCAATTAGTTGTTTTGTGGTATAAAAGATGAACCATCATTTGTTTTTTCTCTTTGCTCCTTTACTAATCAGGTGTGGACTTTGATTTCTAGGAAGTGTCATATGCCTTTGCTCAAGTGTCCTAGTCACATTGTTTGCTATGGTTGTGCAGGATAGCTTTAGGGAACATAAATTCAGCTAATAATCATAGCTTTACCTTGCAGGAGTTTTATGATACCTTAAGATGATGTTGCCTATTTGTCAGTCTGCACATGCAAGAAGAGACAACTTTTCGTGTGCCTCGGTATGATTCTTCTTTTATCATGAACTCGTTGCAAATTCATTTGGTATATTTTAGCATTGGGGTTTAGTGATTCTAGTTTATCATAGTTTTTTCTTTAACATTGGGGTTTAGTGCTTCTAACTTCATGTTGATCCATAGTAGATTTGAGCCTTGCGTCTCATTCACTTGGATGATATGCGGTATGGAATATCAACGGTAGTAAAAACTTTTTCATCTCCATTTTAATTGATTTCTCACAACTTAGAATTACTTGTCACTTGTTTTAATGGCAATGGGACAACTAACAGTTATACCATCACTTTTCACTATAGGTATCCATCTGTGACTCGACATGTGGTCTCCTTTGATACTGTTAAAGAAGGTTACACATGATTCCAAATGTGTAATTTCCATATTGATGTAAGCAACATAATGATTGATGGAGTCGAGTTCTATTTATGCTTTATATACTAAAATAAGACTCATCAATGATTATTTCTACATTATAGTGTGATAGAATTGATCCATGATGTAGCTTCACTTGTTAAGACTGAACTAAGAGCTCTTGTCATGTACCACTGCTGCATTTATAAAAATGATTTTGAATGACATGGACCAAGATCTTTCATGAAATGTACATTGCTAGTGATATATATATATATATATATATGAGTCTTTCTTTCATATCTCTTGCAACATCAATTCATTGAAAAGAACCAACTTTTCGAAAAGAGTTTCAGTTCCTGACTAGAATATCATATTGGTTTGATGCAGGGATGGACCAGATTGTGGGAGAAGGTATTATTGAGTTTGTGAGTTGCAGGCGGCGAACCTGCAATGTAAGAAGAGGAGATTGCTCCTCTTGCCAAGGAAAATGTTGCAGTTCCTTGAGCAGCAGACAATATTTTAAAAGCATCTGATATTGACCTTAGTAAATATTTAAACTACATGTAATCGTTTGTTCTAGTTCCAAGGCTGCTGAATCAGGAAACAAAAAATGGCAGTTGAAGGTAATTTCGTATCTATTCTTATGATGGGTGGAGTAGTGTTTAAATCTATGTCAAAAGAGAATCCATTACTAATATAAGCAATCCTCATTAATTCGAGGAACTAAAAACGAGTATGAACAACCTTTGTTTATTGGTAGTAAAATGATCATCAGGGCAGCAGTTGGTGAAATTTTTTCATTTTTATGGTATTTTTGGTTGATCGAGTTTTAATTTGATCTCAGAAAGGATAGGTTGGCATTGTAGGGGGTTTGTGAAGCAACAGAGAAGGCTATGATACAACTCTCACTAACAAGCCAGACTGAAATTACCTTGCCATTTATCACAGCTGATTCATGAGAAGCACCTAAACTTAAGACTGGCCTGGCCCAAATTTGAAAGTTTTGTGTATAACAAAGGACGAGAGAACCATGCAAGACATGTGTGAAGGATGCTGGTATCTCCAGTAATGATGTTAATTAGGTTCTTCTTGTTGGATTGGTTGTACTGGTTATATGATAATAACAATATATATTCAACTTTTATTGTTATTAGTTTAAACTTCAATTCTATTTTTCATTATTCTATTTTTCTTGTTTATTTAATATAATATAGCTCTATTCAATTTAAAAGTTTATATAAAAATAATAAAAATAAAATTAATTAAAAATAAATAACCAAATTTGATTGAATTTGCTACGATTATTCACGTGGTTAAGCAAGGTTTCTCGCCACAAGCATTGTATTATTGCCACGATTATGCTTGTGGCTAAGAAAGGTTTCTAGCTAAAAGTGTTCTATTATTGCCACGATTATTCTCGTGGCTAAGTTGAGTTTATTGCCACGGATGGCTATGTTTTGCCACATGTATTTTACTCTTGCCACAATTTTATCCGTGGCAAAGAGATATAATTAGCCTCAGAATTATCCGTGGCATAAAATCCAATTTAAGCCACAACCATGATTTTTCCGTGGCAACTATCTTGCCACGCTCACTTGCGCCACGGGAGTATCTACCTTGAATTTCCGTGGCTAGATAGTATAGCCACGAAAATTTTATACTTGTGCCACGATTCTAACCGTGGCGCAAGTGATGATTTGTTGTAGTGTAACATGGCGTTCATTTAAACTTCCTAGAGCACGACTTTTAACAACGACATGATTCCACTTACTGTTCTTAGTCTAATACTTTTACTATTGTGATATTTATATAACTATCGTTTTTTATTTTTGCTTTCATGCATGATTCTCGCTATTGTAGTCTTTATATAAACCTTTTAGGTTGTGTTGGAATGTGTACAACCCAAACATTATTATCGCTCTTAACTTTTGATATCATACACGTTTGCACTTTCGTACTTTCTTCATTCCTAATGTTTTTGTATTGTTCAACTTTTACTATTAATATTGATTCTTTCTTAGAATTGACTCTTGATCCCTCTTCGAACCAAAGTGAGGTACCTTCTAGTTATCATTAAAAGTATATTAGTAAATTAATAAGTTAAAATTAGTTATATACATGTTTTATAGAACGTTAAAGATATATATTTTCACAAATATTTATGAGATAAAGAAAGTATCAAAGCATGTCATAACACTCAATCTTATTGAAATAGAATAGTTGTATTCTCCATCTCAAAATTTCTCTATTTTTCTCTCTGAGAAAGCCCGAACCATTTTTTATTTTTGAAAAGGAAAAATAATGTTTGTCTTCCTTCTTCCTCATCTTTCCTCGTCCCATTCGTAATACTTTTTGTGTTTTCGTATTTTCGTATTTTTGTATCTTTTCTCTTGGTTTGGAATCTATATCTTTCATCAAAAATCTTTTCCGTTTGATTTGCATCTGTCATACATAAAAAAAAAAATCATTTATTCATTTCCGAATTTAGTATGAGTGGAAACGATTTATCTCAACAATTCATGGTCAGATACGTGAGTTTAATATGATCCATATAAGTTCATTTATATGATAAAAAAAATTTGGATTGCAATTTTTACAGCTATGAATTCTTACTTTGTTTGTTGTTTTAGATTTGATTTGTATAGATTTGATTTTTGTCATTTGTATTGTTTTATTATTCCCTTTATAAATTTAATTTATTTGTTGTTTTATTCGTATAGGTAAATTCTATGGCTACTTTGTTGGAAAACAAAGTAACTATACTTTGTTTTAGTATCCAATAGTAATTAGACATGTGTTAATATAAATAATGTTAATTAAAATTAATAAAAAAGGTAACCTGTTATATCAGGTAATATTTAACTATAGAAAATTTAAAGATTATTAATTAAAAGGTAAATAATATATGAGTCCTTATATTTTAATCTAATCACTATTTAGTCATTATATATTAATAATACACTATTCAATCCTTAATTTTAGCTCAATTCAACAGTTTAGTCCATTATAGAGGGACTAATCTGTTCAATATTTTAAAAATTTAAGTGACAAAACTGTTGATCAAAATAAAAAATAAGAACTAAACAATATATTATTAAAATACGAGAACTACACAATATGTTAGATATTTAATATAGGGACTGATAAAATAAAAGATTTACGTAAAATTCTATTTTCACAAGGTTTCTGAATTTTTTCTCCTGAAATAAAAATGTTACGTAAATTTAATCAAACTATACATAAATTATATCTAAAAATAAAATATTTACGTAAAGTTCAAAGGTTTTACGTAAAACTTTAATTTTCACAAGGTTTGTGGATTTTTTTCGTAAAATAACAAGGTTACGTAAATTTAGTCAAACTTTATGTAAATTATGTTTAAAAATAAAAGATTTACGTAAAATTCATAGGTTTTACGTAAAACTCTATTTTCACAAGGTTTGCGAATTTTTTTCTCCTAAAATAAAAAGGTTACGTAAATTTACTCAAACTGTACATAAATTCTATCTAAAAATAAAATATTTATGTAAAGTTCAAAGGTCTTACGTAAAACTTTAATTTTCACAATGTTTGTGGATTTTTATCCTAAAGTAAAAGGGTTACATAAATTTAGTCAAATCTTATGTAAATTATTTCTAAAAATAAAAGATTTACGTAAAATTCATAGGTTTTACGTTAAACTCTATTTTCACAAGGTTTGTGAATTTTTTTCTCCTAAAATAAAAAGGTTACCTAAATTTAGTCAAACTATACGTAAATTATGTCTACAAATAAAATATTTACGTAAAGTTCAAAGGTTTTACGTAAAACTCTATTTTTCACAAGATTTATGGATTTTTTCCCTAAAATAAAAGGGTTACATAAATTTAGTCAAACCTTACGTAAATTATGTCTAAAAACAAAAGATTTGCGTAAAATTCAAAGGTTTTACAGAAAACTCTATATTTCACAAGGTTTCTGTATTTTATCTCAAGGTTACGTAAATTTAGTCCAACTTTACGTAAATTATATTTAAAAATAAAATATTTACGTAAAACTCTAATTTTCACAGTGTTTGTGGATTTTTCTCCTAAAGTAAAAGGGTTACGTAAATTTTGCCAAACCTTATGTAAATTATGTCTAAAAACAAAAGATTTACGTAAAATACATATGTTTTACGTAAAAATCTATTTTCACAGGTTTGTGAATTTTTTTCTCGTAAAATAAAAAGGTTACGTAAATTTAGTCAAACTATACGTAAATTATATCTACAAATAAAATATTTATGTAAAGTTCAAAGGTTTTACGTAAAACTCTAATTTTCATAATGTTTGTGGATTTTTCTCCTAAAGAAAAAGGTTACGTAAATTTAGTGAAACCTTACGTAAATTATGTCTAAAAATAAAAGATTTACGTAAAATTTATAAGTTTTACGTAAAACTCTATTTTCACAAGGTTTGTGAATTTTTTTCTCCTAAAATAAAAAGGTTACCTAAATTTAGTCAAACTATACATAAATTATGTCTACAAATAAAATATTTACGTAAAGTTCAAAGGTTTTACGTAAAACTCTATTTTTCATAAGATTTATGGATTTTTCTCCTAAAATAAAAGGGTTACGTAAATTTAGTCAAACCTTACGTAAATTATGTCTAAAAATAAAAGATTTGCGTGAAATTCAAAGGTTTTACAGAAAACTCTATATTTCACAAGGTTTCTGTATTTTATCTCCTAAAGTAACAAGGTTATGTAAATTTAGTCTAACTTTACGTAAATTATGTCTAAAAATAAAAGATTTACGTAAAGTTCAAAGGTTTTACGTAAAACTTTATTTTTCACAATGTTTCTAGATTTTATCTCCTAAAGTAACAAGGTTACGTAAATTTAGTCCAACTTTACGTAAATTATGTCTAAAAATAAAAGATTTACGTAAAGTTCAAATGTTTTACGTAAAACTGTATTTTTCTCAAGGTTTCTAGATTTTATCTCCGAAATAACAACATTATGTAAATTTAATCAAATTTTACGTAAATTATATCTAAACATAAAAAGATTTACATAAGTTTAAAGGTTTTACGTAAGACCCTATTTTCCACAAAGTTTGTGGATTTTAACTCCTAAAATGACAAGGTTGCGTAAATTGCAACCAATTCTATGTAAATCACGTCTAAAAATAAAAGATTTACGTAAAGTTTCAAGGTTTTACGTAAAACTATTTTCACAAGGTTTGTTGATTTTTTCTTCTAAAATAACAAGGTTAAATCAATTTAGTCAAACTTTACCTAAATTATGTCTGAAAATAAAAGATTTACATAAAGTTAAAATATCTTATGTAAAATCTATTTTTCATAAGGTTTCTGGATTTTATCTCATAAAGTAACAAGATTACGTAAATTTAGTCAAACTTTTACGTAAATTATGTCTAAAGATCAAAGATTTACGTAAAGTTCAAAGGTTTTATGTAAAACTCAATTTTTCACAAGGTTTATGAATTTTTTTCTGCTAAAATAAAAAGGTTATATAAATTTAATCAAACTATACGTAAATTATACCTAAAAATAAAAGATTTACGTAAAGTTCAAAGGTTTTACATAAAACTCTAATTTTCACAAGGTTGAATTTTTCTTTTAAAGTAAGAAGGTTACGTAAATTTAGTCAAACCGTACGTAAATTATATCTAAAAATAAAAGATTTACATAAAATTCAAGGTTTTAGGTAAAACTCTATTTTCACAAGGTTTGTGAATTTTTTCTCCTAATAAAAAGGTTACATAAATTTAGTCAAACTATACGGAAATTATATCTAAAAATAAAAGATATACATTAAGTTCAAAGGTTTTACGTAAAACTCTAATTTTCACAAGGTTTGTGGAATGTTTCTCCTAAAATAACAAGGTTACGTAAATTATGTCCATCTTTACGTAATTTATGTCAAAAAATAAAAGATTTACGTAAAATTCATAGGTTTTACGTAAAACTCTATTTTCACAAGGTTTGAGAATTTTTTCTCCTAAAATAAAAAGGTTACGTAAATTTAGTCAAACTATACGTAAATTATATCTAAAAATCAAATATTTACGTAAAGTTCAAAGATTTTACGTAAAACTCTAATTTTCACAATGTTTGTGGATTTTTCTCCTAAAGTAAAAGGATTACGTAAATTTAGTGAAACTTTACGTAAAATATGTCTAAAAATAAAAGATTTACGTAAAATTCATAGGTTTTACGTAAAACTCTATTTTCACAAGGTTTGTGAATTTTTTCTCCTCAAATAAAAAGGTTACGTAAATTTAGTCAAACTATACGTAAATTATATCTAAAAATAAAATATTTACGTAAAGTTTAAAGGTTTTACGTAAAACTCTAATTTTCACAATGTTTGTGGATTTTTCTCCTAAAGTAAAAGGGCTACGTAAATTTAGTCAAACCTTACGTAAATTATGTCTAAAAATAAAAGATTTACGTAAAATTCATAGGTTTTACGTAAAACTCTATTTTCACAAGGTTTGTGAGTTTTTTTCTCCTAAAATAAAAAGGTTACGTAAATTTAGTCAAACTATACGTAAATTATATCTAAAAATAAAATATTTACGTAAAGTTCAAAGATTTTACATAAAACTCTAATTTTCACAATGTTTGTAGATTTTTCTCCTAAAGTAAAAGGGTTACGTAAATTTAGTCAAACCTTACATAAATTATGTCTAAAAATAAAAGATTTACGTAAAATTCATAGGTTTTACGTAAAACTCTATTTTCACAAGGTTTGTGAGTTTTTTTCTCCTAAAATAAAAAGGTTACGTAAATTTAGTCAAACTATACGTAAATTATATCTAAAAAATAAATATTTACGTAAAGTTCAAAGGTTTTACGTAAAACTCTAATTTTCACAATGTTTGTGGATTTTTCTCCTAAAGTAAAAGGGTTACGTAAATTTAGTCAAACCTTGCGTAAATTATGTCTAAAAATAAAAGATTTACGTAAAATTCATAGGTTTTACGTAAAACTCTATTTTCACAAGGTTTGTGAGTTTTTTTTCTCCTAAAATAAAAAGGTTACGTAAATTTAGTCAAATTATACATAAATTATATCTAAAAATAAAATATTTACGTAAAGTTCAAAGGTTTTACGTAAAACTCTAATTTTCACAATGTTTGTGGATTTTTCTCCTAAAGAAAAAGGGTTACGTAAACTTAGTCAAACCTTACGTAAATTATGTCTAAAAATAAAAGATTTACGTAAAATTCATAGGTTTTATGTAAAACTCTATTTTCATAAGGTTTCTGAATTTTTTACTCCTAAAATAAAAAAGGTTACGTAAATTTAGTCAAACTATACGTAAATTATATCTAAAAATAAAATATTTACGTAAAGTTTAAAGGTTTTACGTAAAACTCTAATTTTCACAATGTTTGTGGATTTTTCTCCTAAAGAAAAAGGGTTACGTAAATTTAGTCAAACCTTACGTAAATTATGTCTAAAAATAAAAGATTTACGTAAAATTCATAGGTTTTACGTAAAACTCTATTTTCATAAGGTTTCTGAATTTTTTACTCCTAAAATAAAAAAGGTTATGTAAATTTAGTCAAACTATACGTAAATTATATCTAAAAATAAAATATTTACGTAAAGTTCAAAGGTTTTACGTAAAACTCTAATTTTCACAATGTTTGTGGATTTTTCTCCTAAAGAAAAAGGGTTACGTAAATTTAGTCAAACCTTACGTAAATTATGTCTAAAAATAAAAGATTTACGTAAAATTCATAGGTTTTACGTAAAACTCTATTTTTCACAAAATATGTCGATTTTATGTAAATTTAGTCCAAGTTTATGTAAATTTAGTCTAAAATTAAATGGTTTACATAAAGTTCAAAGGTGTACGTAAAACTCTACTTTCAAAAAAAAATCCTGGAGTTTTTCTTCTAAAATAACATGTTTACGTAAATTTAGTACAATTTTACGTAAATTATTTCTAAAAATAAAGGATTTACATAAAGTTCAAAGGTTTTACGTAAAACTTGTTTTTCATAAAGTTATTGTTTTTGTAAACTAACAACTTTACCACAATTAAATAACAAGTCAAATAATAGTGAAACAATTTATTTAAATTTTCTGATAGGTACGGTAAATTTGATTTTACTTGATAATGTTAGGTTTAAAATTGTACTATTATTTCTTCAGGGGGTAAATCTATACTTCGTTAAAAATGATCGGAGTTAATTTGCAGCTTATCTTTTCTGATTTAAAAAAAGATTCAAACGAAACTAGATATTTTGTTGAATAGAAACAGAGAAATTTTCATATAGAATTGTCATTTAGTTAATTTGCAAACAATCTTATAAACATGTTTTCACTGGTTCATCAAACCCAGATTTTATTTGATTGGTTAAGAAATTGCAAACTTATCATTCATCGCTCACTGCTTTCTACGACCCAAATTCCACCGTTGGTTTGTTACTACTGCCGTTCTCCTTACTGTCGACTGAGGCAAACAGAATCTAAGTTGTTTTGCACGTATGCGATTTGATATCTCTCCATTTTGAGTGAATGAACTTTTCAATCACTCGTTCTTAGGAACGATTGCGGTCCCCATATAACCGTGACATATTTTTGTCCCACAATAAGGGACGATACTTGCCCCTAAAAAATAGTAAGCTAATTATTGATTAAACTAGTAAATTTTTTATTTTAAACCAGCAATCTACCGGTTTGTTTTTCAACAGAGAACCAGAACCTTATATATAGGCATAAATCGGACAACAAAAATCAACACGAACTGATTTAGTATGTAACAGTAATATTCAATAGAGAATGATTAGAAAAAAGGAAAAAACAGTACAAGCTCATTGAGCTCATTCTTCCCAAAAAACAGTAAAGTTCAAAGATTTTACGTAAAACTCGATTCTTCACGAAGCTAATGATTGTTTTGTTTTTGTAAAAATACAATGTTACATAAATTAAGTCAAACTTTACGTAAATTATGTATCAAAATAGAAGATTTACATAAATTTTAAAGATTTTATGTAAAACTCGATTTTTCACGAAGCTAATGATTTTTTTTCTTTGTAAAAATACAATTATGTAAATTAAGTCCAACTTTATGTAAATTATGTCTAAAAATAGAAGATTTACGTAAAGTTCAAAGTTTTTACGTAAAACTCGATTCTGCACGAAGCTAATGAATGTTTTTTTTTGTAAAAATACAATGTTACGTAAATTATGTATAAAAATAAAAGATTTATGTAATTCGATTTTTCACGAAGTTAATGATTTTTTTTGTAAAAATAGAATTTAATGTAAATTAAGTCCAATTGTACATAAATTATGTCTAAAAATAGAATACTTACGTAAAACTCGTTTTTTCACAATTTTGTTTTTGTAAAATTACAACTTTACTAAAATAAGTCGAGTTTTCACATTTTTTTTTGTAAAAACATAAATTTACGTAAATTAAGACCAACTCTACGTAAATTATGTCTAAGAATAGAAGATTTATATAAAGTTTAAAAGTTTTACTTAAAACTCGATTTTTGTTGTTGTGAAGGTAATGGTTTTTTTATTTTGTAAAAATTACTTTATGTAACAGTTTAGTACATCATATGCTTCCTGAACTTGTCCAAAGATCTTGATTAGCCCCCTGAACTTTTAAAATGTTCTAATAGTACATTCAACTTGCTTAAAACATTCTGATAGCCCACTCAACTTGCTTAAAATGTAATCAATTAATCAGTGAGTTGTAAAAAAGTAATTGCATGCACCTTAGAGTACTGTTACATATTTCTCAAAATAAATTATTAAAAGGAAAATGTTACTTGCTCAACTGTAAAATTTGTCCTCTCTGATATTAGAACCTCGTGGCCCGACCTTGATCGTTTTGCTTTTTTGAGTTGCGTGCATACACATTCGACATGTAACTTACTTTTTTTTTACAACCAGTGATTAATTGACTATATTTTAAGCAAATTGAGGGGCTATTCAGATATTTTATGCAAGTTGAGAAGGCTATCCGGAACAATGAAACTTTTTGGACAAGTTCAAGGGACAAATGATGTATTGAGCCGTACGTAAATTAATTCCAACTTTATTTAAATGATGTCTAAAAACATGATTTTTTATGAAAACAACCTTTTGTTTTTTAAGGCATTACACTCATTTGGGTCTCCAAACTAAAGTTTCAAAGTCAATTAAGACCTTAAACTATTAAAATCATCAATTAGGTCCCTGAACTAAGCAAAAAATCATCAATTGAGTTCCTATACTATCCTAAAATCAGAAACTGTGACTATTTGATATAGACTGTAATAATTTATGTGTTGGTTCAAAATGAGTTTAGGAAAAAGGATTTGAAACTAATGATTTTCGATGAGAACTCAATTGATGATTTTTGTTTAGAATAGGGACTCAATTGATATTTTTAGTTGGTTTAAGAACTTGATTGATGATTTTGATAGCTAAGGTCCTAATTGATTTTGAAGCCTTAGTTTAATTGGTATTATATTTTTTTTTTTTAATTAGAAATTTTTGTAAATTAAATTGTAATGAAGAATGGCAATTAGAAAAAAGAAGTTATAAAATGCTGATTAGATTTTTTTTTTTTTTTTTGAGGAGATTAAAGTCGACATAATTCCAAACAGAGAGATAAAAGAGTGCTGTAGTGGGTAGTTAGAATTTTAGAAATCAATTTCTTCTGATCTAACAGGTACATTAAGTAGCCGGTTGACATTAACCACAAAGTAAGCTTACTTTGATTTCTCACAACGTAACAGTAGCCAACACCATTCGTATATACTTTTATAAACATATAAAGAAAAAATCATGAAATGATGTTGGGAAACCGCAAATAGTGCAGACAAAAGGCTTGCCTTACACCACGTATATAACAACCCGTATCCACATACCCAAACATCAAATTGAGGCCCATAAGCGACCACCCCTTCTCGCAATTAATTTTCATATCATATACTATACTCCTAATAACTCTACTTATTATTATTTTTCAATACCATAAATCCTAATGTACCAAGTTTCAAAAAAAATAAAAAATCCTAAATTACCATAAATACCCATTTCTTTCCAAATAATATACCAATGAAGGCATAACTACTCCAAGGGCATTATTGTAAGTTCATGGTGAAACGAAGCACTATATTATAATGTTGAAAGCGAAAAAAGAAAGGAAAGATAACTGCCAACGAGTTTACTGCCTCGTTTATCCACATAATAACTATATAGAAGAAAAACTTTATCAGATTCATGGGATCATTTCATTGGTCCAAACGCCGAAAAAGCCGCAACAACCCTACTACTACTTATATCAGATTCCGTGAATGGGCAATGAAAAACTTATCCGATGAATTTCATCCTGCAACTCGAATTCAAGCTCCGCGATTAGAAACCGAAGATCACAATCTCCGAATCCTAGACCAACTAGAACCAGAAGAAAGAGCTAGATGTGAATGGGATTTCAATCTTAAATCGGTGGTCTCCACAAGCAGCAGCAGCAGCGCCGGCGTATCAGATGCACTCGGCGTAATTGAATTCGACCCGTCGGATACAGTAATTGCCACCGGTGGAATAGCGAGAAAGATAAGAATCTACAGCGTAAAATCATTGCTACCAAACGGACACGACGTCGTTTCATTAAACCACGCTAATGTCTGCGATTACTACATCTGCACACCGGCAAAACTCAGTAGTCTCCGATGGAAACCGGGATCGGGAAGCCGAGTCATCGCGTCGGCGGACTACGACGGAGTCGTCATGGAATACGATCTGGAGAGAAGAATACCAATCTTCGAACGCGACGAACACGGCGGTCGCCGGGTATGGAGCGTGGATTATTCGCACTCGGAGCAGGTAATCGGGGCATCCGGATCCGACGACGGGACCATGCAAATATGGGACCCACGGTGTGAAGGTGGTGGATATGTGGCTACAGTTGAGCCAAGCGTGACAGGGAAAGCATCAGTGTGTTGCGTGGAGTTTAATCCTTACGGTGGATCAACGATAGCCGTTGGATGCGCTGATCGAAAAGCATACGTATACGATATAAGAATGACGGTGAAACCGTTACTAGTTCTGGACGGGCACGGGAAAACCGTGACATATGTGAGATTCGTGGACGGTGAGACACTGGCTACGGCGGGGATTGATGGATGCTTGAAGCTATGGAATTTGAATGAGTCGAAAATGGTACGGTCGTACAAGGGGCATGCTAATACTCGGAGTTTCGTTGGGCTATCGGTATGGAGAAATGGTGGATTACTGGGGTGTGGCTCGGAGAATAACCAAGTATTTGTGTACGATAAGAGATGGGGTGAACCCATATGGGCTCACACGTGTGAGGCGGTTGCGTCAGTGGATAAGCATGTGTTTGTTAGCAGTATTTGCTGGAGCCAAGTTGGAGAGGATAAGTTCAGTCTTGTCGCTGGTGGTTCAGATGGGACTTTGCAAGTCTTTCAAGGCAATAGAAAGGAGTCAGGATTTGAAACTACGGGAACAAATTTTTAGTCCTGCAGTTGGACGAGAAAAGAGGGGGCTAATTTCGGCGGAGGCAATATCAAACTCAGGATTTCACCGGAGTAGCGAGGCTCCGGCACTCCAAGCAGTAGCTATGCTACTGGATCCGCATATACCCAATCAATATCATACTCATCTACTTAAAATTTATATTTGTTTTCGCTTAAATTTTAGTTATCTCTACTAACTAATATATTATTTGGAATTGGAGTGTCCGACATATTCTTCATGCACTCACTAGTACTTTCCTTACCTTTCCTTCACTTTTTTTTTTTTATTATTTCTTTTAAGTTCTGTAGAAATTTCATTATTTTATGCTATCTTATATCGCTATTAGTATGGCCCCTTAGTACATCCATTCCTGAAATAGTATTATCCGCTATTTAATATATAAAACCCCTTTTTTTTTTATCCAAAACTAAATAAATATGTAACCCCTCTTTATTTTTAGGTATAACATTCATTATTCTCTCTAAATTAAAGTTTTAAAGTCAATTAGGTTTTAAACTATTAAAATTATCAATCAGATTAGAATTAAGCAAAAACGAGTAATAAAGTCTCATGTTATTCTAAAATAAAAAAATTGTAACCATCTAATAATGTGGATGTGGGGGCAACGATATCGAATGTCTTCTCTGTATGAAAAGAATAGATAAAGTATTAAGTAAGAGAGAAAGTAGAAAGACATCTCGTTGGTGGTTTTGGAAGTTCTTTTTATATATAGGGGCAGCTCCGTGGTGGGCTTTATGTCTCTAAGGGGGTTGATTTGGGTTGGACCTGATCCATATCCTTTATCAAGTAGTCCCCCTAAACCGAAACGTTTGGCGAACCATTTCGTGTGAGTTCCTTACTTGTATGTTTGGGTATTGATTCCGAAGTCGTTTTATCAAGTAGTCCATTTGTTGGTGTAGTTCACGGCGTGCGCTTCGTTCCAACCGTATACCACAACTGTGTAGAAAACTCTTACTCTTCCACATGTGTTTCAACCACGTGTGTTAAAAAAATAAAACGATCAAGATCGGGGTATGTAGTTCTAATATTAAAGAAGATAAATTTTATAGTTGAGTAGGTAATAACATTATTTTTAATCTATATTTGAATTATGTAATAACATTATAAGATGCGTGAAATACATATTCCGTATTTAACTTACTTTTTTCAACCGAGTGATCAATTGATTACATTTTACGGAAGTTCAAGAGGCTAATTGAACATTTTATGCAAGTTGATGGGGCTATCGAGACACTTTGAAAGTTTAGAGGGGCAATCAAGCTTTTTGGACAAGTTCAGGGAGCAAATGATGTAGTAAGCCATATATCTACGCAACACCTTTTGGGTAAATTACACTCATGGCCACCGAACTTTACTTATTCTAACATTGTGGCCACTGTACTTCAATTCTGAACGGTATTGGCCATTGAACTTTACACCTTTTAACATCGGTGACTACTCAACGTCTCAAAACGACCATTGACGACCTCAAAATAAAAAAAATTTGAAGAGTTAATGATATTTTAATGAACTTTAATTCTTGAAACTTTCGTTTTGGATCATTTAGGTGTTGTTTTCCCTGGACCCTCGCTCAGCGGTGACGCGTAGTGCACCGGGCTGCCCTTTAACATTTAGGTATTGTTTGGTTAGGAGAGATTGGATTTTTAGAGAAAGAAAACTTCAAAAATGGTGATTTTGAAAAATAAAAAATGTTATTTCACGGTAAATATCGTTCTGAATAACTTTAATTTTTAAACGGTCATTTTGAGGAATTAGTTAAAGTTGAGTGACACTGATATTAAAAATAAATAATTCAATGACAATACTATTAAGAATTGAAGTTCAATCGTGACAATTTGATAAATTTGAAATATAGGAAATTTAAATTGGGTGTAATTTACCAGTAGTTTATAAATTTTATAATGATGAAGGCATTTTTTGATTATGCATGATTTTATGTTGTAAAAATTGATGTATCTCGGCCCAATTCCCAACAAGAAATTGATAAGACATTGTTGGATGAATGATTTGATAATGATAGGAATATGGAGATAGACAGATAAGTAATAGGCACAATAATGAATTGAATCAGCTTAATGATTCTGGCTCAGAGGCCTTGTATTTATAGTGAGCCAATAATAGTTTGTATAGGAATACAATACATAAGTATAGTCGTATTAAAACTCTACCTAGCTAGGAATATAGACAGAGTAAACCTCTAACTAGATAGGAATCTATTTACAGAGATAATTAGAATATTATCTCTAACACCCCCCCTCAAGCCGATGGCGGGCACGAACGAAGAGGCGGGAGCGTAGCATCGTGAAATGAGCCGGAGCTAGCGGCTTGGTGAGTATGTCTACAACCTGATCATCGGTTGGAATAAATCTGACACTGAGAAATCCTCTGTGAACTTGTTCACGAACAAAATGATAGTCTAGCTCAATGTGTTTCGTGCGAGCATGAAACACGGGATTGGAGGTGAGATAGATTGCTCCAACATTGTCACACCATAACTGAACTGGGGCGGGTAATGGAAATTCAAGATCCGAGAGAAGAGATTTGAGCCATAGCAGTTCGACAGTGGCATTTGCTACTGCTTTGTATTCGCTCTCCGTTGAGGATCTGGCTATTGTGGGTTGCTTGCGGGTCTGCCACGATATAATGCTGGATCCAAGATAGACACAGAAGGCACCCGTGGATCGTCGATCATCAGGACACACTCCCTAATCA
Organism: Euphorbia lathyris; assembly: GCF_963576675.1. Classification (NCBI taxonomy): domain Eukaryota; kingdom Viridiplantae; phylum Streptophyta; class Magnoliopsida; order Malpighiales; family Euphorbiaceae; genus Euphorbia; species Euphorbia lathyris. The sequence goes on along the minus strand of NC_088910.1, from coordinate 25,101,164 downwards.
CTATCTGAGTAGCAATGGATGTGCTGTATTGGTTTGACAGACATGACTATGCCAAAATCTGATGTACCCTGAACATAGCGTAAAACCCTCTTGACTCCTTTCCAGTGTTCATCAGTTGGACAGTGTAGAAACTGACATAATTTGTTAACTGCAAATGCAATGTCAGGACGAGTGAATGTTAAGTATTGAAGTGCCCCCACAATGCTTCTATATTCATCTCCAGAGGTTAAGCTGGTGCCTAGCTCCTTTGAAAGTGTTGGTGTGGTGGCCATGGGCGTTAGTGTGGGCTTGGAGTCAATCATCTTCACTCTGTCGAGGATGTCAGCCACATACTTGGCTTGACACATGTGAATGCCATCCTTCTCATATCGGATCTCTATTCCAAGGAAGTATTCTGCTTTGCCAAGATTGCGAATGGGAAACTCACGTTCGATGGCTGCAATAGTGTTGGTGATGTGTGCAGGGTGGTTCCCTGTTATGAGTATATCATCAACATAGCATAGAATGTAAGTCTTTACAGTATCGGTGCGTCTGATGAACAAAGAGTTGTCAGCCTGTGACATTTTGTACCCTAGGGAGAGGAGGAATGTTCGAAGACGAGTGAACCATTCTCGCGGTGCTTGCTTCAATCCATAGAGACTCTTTTTGAGAAGGCAGACATGATCTGGTCGGTCACTATCCCGAAACCCCTGCGGTTGTTCCATATATATGGTTTCTGATAAGTTTCCATGGAGAAAAGCATTGGAGACATCTAGCTGATTGACGAACCAGTTGTTTGCTGCTGCGATGACAAATACAGACCTGATGGTTGTGGCTTTGATTACTGGACTGAATGTTTTTTTGTAGTCAATCCCAGCTTTTTGAGTGAATCCTCGTGCTACTAAACGAGCTTTGTGACGCTCAATGGTTCCATCAGACTTCTTCTTTGTACGAAAGAGCCACCTGGAGGTGATGACATGCTGATCATGTGGTCTCGGTAGAAGTTGCCATATTCCATTGTCCAGAAGAGCTTGGATCTCTTCAGACATTGCAGTACGCCATTCTGATTGTTTGTTGGCTTTACTGAAGCATGTGGGATCCACTGTGCCATTTGGATGTGTAGCTAATAGTCCCTCAAACCTTCCTCTTGACTGAAGAGATGACTGTCGAAGTTGCATATAATGTTGTCGTGGACCAATCAGCGGTGCATTGCGAGGCCTGGGCCTTTCAGGTGGAATAGGAGCATGTGGTGCACTTTCAGGAGGAGGAGAATCTGTTTGTGGCATGATGTTCTCCTCATGATGAATTGCATTCTGTATTTCCGGTGTGATGATGTCCGCATCATCAACTGGAGTGTTAGGATCATTCTGAGGAACAGGTGTTGATGCAGCAGTGACCACTGGTGACAGATATTGAGGTGGAGCTAAAGGAGCACTGTTTGTGGCTTCAGAGTCAGGAGGAGTAGTTGGGGTTCCAGGATGAGGTCCAGGTGTGATGGGTGCAGAGTATGGGACCAGGTTAGAATAAGATACTATAGGGTTGGGATTAGAGAAATTACCTGGATACGGGCCGAGTAGAGATGGTAGTTGACACGATGTGCTTACCCCTGAGTTGCTAGATGAAGGTGATGATGCAGTGATTGTTGATGCAGGAAAGACTTCTTCATTGTGCTGCACAAATTTGCAGATGTATATGCGTCCGGTGGCATATTCAAGACATATATCCCCGGAATGATTTTCTGATGGACCAAGGTAGACACATAGCTTGGAGCGAAAATCAAATTTGTGCTGATTGTATGGACGAAGAAGAGGATAAATACCACTGCCAAAAATGCGTAAGGCCTTATAGGCAGGTTGTTTCTTGTAGAACAAGAAATAGGGTGACTTGTTGTTTAGGATTTTGGTGGGTAAGTAGTTAATTAGCCTAATGCTGTGTATCATGGCATAGTTCCAAAATTTTGGAGGTAGAGATGCATTGGCTAGCAAAGTAAGGCAAGTGTCAACAACATGTCTAATTTTCCTCTCAGCTATATCGTTTTGTGCATGAGTGTGAGGGCATGCAATCTTGTGTATAATGCCATGACGTTTGAAAAAAGGTTGTAGTTTTTGAAACTCCCCCCCAAGATCAGAGTAAATGTTCTTAACCCTTGCACTATACTGATTAGAGATCATGGCATAAAAATCACAGAAGGTTGAAAAAACATCACTCTTATTCTTTAAACAAAAAACCCATCCAAATCTGGTGAATTCATCAATGATTATTAAAAAATAACGGTGGCCAAGATAAGAAGTAACTGGAGCTGGCCCCCAAACATCCAGATGTAAGTTTTCAAAAGTAAATGTGCTAGAACGACTAATAGATGGTAAAGAGCTCCTAGCAAGCTTGCCTAATGGACAAAAAGAACATTTGCTAACTGGTTTTGAAGAGGATAGATTGTTTCCTTTGAGAACTGAGCTGACTGTCTGATTCTGACAATGTCCAAGCCGTGCATGCCACCTTTCAAAAGACACCTTCTCTCCAACTAGCGCCTCCTTCAGGGTGGGTGTAAGCACATAGAGTCCATCTTTACTCGGGCCCCGTAACAGGATTTCCCCAGTTGTTTGGTCCTTCACAAGAAAATGGTTAGGCCAAAATTCAAAGAAACATGAGTTGTCACGGGTAAATTTTTGAACAGATAGTAAAGATTTGGTAAGCTTGGGAACAAGTAGGGCATCATTAATTTTCAGATTATTGATATTTGAATTTCCAAAGTGAGAAATTTGCAAACCTTGACCATTGCTAAATTGAACTGTATCATATCCTGGATATGGCTGCATTTGTTGAAGTTGAGCTGGATTTGCCGTCATGTGATTAGTTGCTCCTGTGTCTGGGTACCACGGCTGATTAGGACCCATGAATGGATTCGGTGGTTGTTGCCATGCCATGTGCGCTTGTGGTCCAGGATTGTATTGTGTTCTTGAATTGTTATTTGGTCTTTTGCATTTGTCAGCCCAGTGGCTTGGGTCACCACAATTGTAGCACTTGCCACTTCTTCTTTTCTTTGGATTCTGCTTATTTGCTTGATTTGCTTCCATGGTGGATACATTGGCCTCAGGTTGAAGCAGAGTTGTCTTTCTGGTTGAATGAATCATGCCCTCAACTATCTTCAAGCTATGCAAAATCTCTTGATAGTTGATGTTTGTACCGCGCTGAGTTACAAGATTCTGAACAGTGGAGCGATACTCCTCTGCTAAACCTTTGTAAAGGACTGACGGTAGTAGATGCCGAGGATAAGGATTCCCTGAGGCAGCCAGATCATCAAGGATGGATTTCACTTTTTGCATATATGTCATAACAGACATTCCTCCTTGCTCAAGTTCATGCAGTTCGACTCCCATCTGAAACTGCTTGCTGCCTGTAATTAGCCTGTAGGCATCCTCTAAGGCTAGCCAAATATCATGTGAATATTTGAGATATGCAATCTCAGAAAACACCTCTTCGGTGATTGAATTTAGGAGCAAAGTCCTAACCACATTTTCTACATCATCCCATTGAATAAACGATGGATTTATGATTAAATCCGCAGCTCATGTCACAAAACCTGTTCTAGGAATAAATTTGGGTGGTGGTGGTGTTGAACTAAGAATGTGAGGAAGAAGATGATAGGTTTGAAGAGTATATTCCATGGACATTCTCCATGCTTTGTAGTTATTCGGGTTTAATTTGATGTTGATATTGATGTTTGTGGGTGGTTGTCTAGGTTGTTCAACATGAGTGGGTATAGGTTCTGGATGGACAGGATTGTTTGTATTATGAGGGATGGATGGGGAAATAAAATTATGTCTAACATTGGTTGGCGGTGCATCAACAGTGTTGTGAAAAGAATTTGAGAAGAAAGATGGTGAGGGATCATGAGATAATTGAGTATTGTAACAAAACGGTGAGGTATGTGATTCAGAAATAACCTGATTTTTGTTACTTGCTTCAGCCGCCTGATATGCCGCTAGGGCAGCCAGAACTGATGGAGAAAATAGAGTTGGAGGTGTTGCAGATTGTTGTACCTGAACAGATGGCTGCTGAATCGGAACTTGTGGATTCCGTGTTTGTGGAATAGCCGCCTGATATGCCGCGAGTGCGGCTAGAATTGCAGTGTCGTTGAATGACGTCGGTGTCGCGGTTTGTATTGGAGCCACGGAAGGATGACGGCTCACGGGTTGGATCGGCGCTGCTGCTGTCGGTGGGCGTGTGCTGGCCGCTTGGAATGCGAGAAGCGCAGCTTCGACTTCCGGGGCCAGCGAGTTCGCCGCGACGGTTGCCTCCTGATTTTGCACAACCTTCGCAGGCTCCCCCCCCAGCCATGGTCATCGGATGTGTCGTAATGGGCGCACGGGCGCTGGCCGCCTGAAAAGCATGGAGCACCATCTGAACCTCCGGGGACAGCAGATTCACCGCGCCTGTTGATGCAGCAGTGACCACTGGTGACAGATATTGAGGTGGAGCTAAAGGAGCACTGTTTGTGGCTTCAGAGTCAGGAGGAGTAGTTGGGGTTCCAGGATGAGGTCCAGGTGTGATGGGTGCAGAGTATGGGACCAGGTTAGAATAAGATACTATAGGGTTGGGATTAGAGAAATTACCTGGATACGGGCCGAGTAGAGATGGTAGTTGACACGATGTGCTTACCCCTGAGTTGCTAGATGAAGGTGATGATGCAGTGATTGTTGATGCAGGAAAGACTTCTTCATTGTGCTGCACAAATTTGCAGATGTATATGCGTCCGGTGGCATATTCAAGACATATATCCCCGGAATGATTTTCTGATGGACCAAGGTAGACACATAGCTTGGAGCGAAAATCAAATTTGTGCTGATTGTATGGACGAAGAAGAGGATAAATACCACTGCCAAAAATGCGTAAGGCCTTATAGGCAGGTTGTTTCTTGTAGAACAAGAAATAGGGTGACTTGTTGTTTAGGATTTTGGTGGGTAAGTAGTTAATTAGCCTAATGCTGTGTATCATGGCATAGTTCCAAAATTTTGGAGGTAGAGATGCATTGGCTAGCAAAGTAAGGCAAGTGTCAACAACATGTCTAATTTTCCTCTCAGCTATATCGTTTTGTGCATGAGTGTGAGGGCATGCAATCTTGTGTATAATGCCATGACGTTTGAAAAAAGGTTGTAGTTTTTGAAACTCCCCCCCAAGATCAGAGTAAATGTTCTTAACCCTTGCACTATACTAATTAGAGATCATGGCATAAAAATCACAGAAGGTTGAAAAAACATCACTCTTATTCTTTAAACAAAAAACCCATCCAAATCTGGTGAATTCATCAATGATTATTAAAAAATAACGGTGGCCAAGATAAGAAGTAACTGGAGCTGGCCCCCAAACATCCAGATGTAAGTTTTCAAAAGTAAATGTGCTAGAACGACTAATAGATGGTAAAGAGCTCCTAGCAAGCTTGCCTAATGGACAAAAAGAACATTTGCTAACTGGTTTTGAAGAGGATAGATTGTTTCCTTTGAGAACTGAGCTGACTGTCTGATTCTGACAATGTCCAAGCCGTGCATGCCACCTTTCAAAAGACACCTTCTCTCCAACTAGCGCCTCCTTCAGGGTGGGTGTAAGCACATAGAGTCCATCTTTACTCGGGCCCCGTAACAGGATTTCCCCAGTTGTTTGGTCCTTCACAAGAAAATGGTTAGGCCAAAATTCAAAGAAACATGAGTTGTCACGGGTAAATTTTTGAACAGATAGTAAAGATTTGGTAAGCTTGGGAACAAGTAGGGCATCATTAATTTTCAGATTATTGATATTTGAATTTCCAAAGTGAGAAATTTGCAAACCTTGACCATTGCTAAATTGAACTGTATCATATCCTGGATATGGCTGCATTTGTTGAAGTTGAGCTGGATTTGCCGTCATGTGATTAGTTGCTCCTGTGTCTGGGTACCACGGCTGATTAGGACCCATGAATGGATTCGGTGGTTGTTGCCATGCCATGTGCGCTTGTGGTCCAGGATTGTATTGTGTTCTTGAATTGTTATTTGGTCTTTTGCATTTGTCAGCCCAGTGGCTTGGGTCACCACAATTGTAGCACTTGCCACTTCTTCTTTTCTTTGGATTCTGCTTATTTGCTTGATTTGCTTCCATGGTGGATACATTGGCCTCAGGTTGAAGCAGAGTTGTCTTTCTGGTTGAATGAATCATGCCCTCAACTATCTTCAAGCTATGCAAAATCTCTTGATAGTTGATGTTTGTACCGCGCTGAGTTACAAGATTCTGAACAGTGGAGCGATACTCCTCTGCTAAACCTTTGTAAAGGACTGATGGTAGTAGATGCCGAGGATAAGGATTCCCTGAGGCAGCCAGATCATCAAGGATGGATTTCACTTTTTGCATATATGTCATAACAGACATTCCTCCTTGCTCAAGTTCATGCAGTTCGACTCCCATCTGAAACTGCTTGCTGCCTGTAATTAGCCTGTAGGCATCCTCTAAGGCTAGCCAAATATCATGTGAATATTTGAGATATGCAATCTCAGAAAACACCTCTTCGGTGATTGAATTTAGGAGCAAAGTCCTAACCACATTTTCTACATCATCCCATTGAATAAACGATGGATTTATGATTAAATCCGCAGCTCATGTCACAAAACCTGTTCTAGGAATAAATTTGGGTGGTGGTGGTGTTGAACTAAGAATGTGAGGAAGAAGATGATAGGTTTGAAGAGTATATTCCATGGACATTCTCCATGCTTTGTAGTTATTCGGGTTTAATTTGATGTTGATATTGATGTTTGTGGGTGGTTGTCTAGGTTGTTCAACATGAGTGGGTATAGGTTCTGGATGGACAGGATTGTTTGTATTATGAGGGATGGATGGGGAAATAAAATTATGTCTAACATTGGTTGGCGGTGCATCAACAGTGTTGTGAAAAGAATTTGAGAAGAAAGATGGTGAGGGATCATGAGATAATTGAGTATTGTAACAAAACGGTGAGGTATGTGATTCAGAAATAACCTGATTTTTGTTACTTGCTTCAGCCGCCTGATATGCCGCTAGGGCAGCCAGAACTGATGGAGAAAATAGAGTTGGAGGTGTTGCAGATTGTTGTACCTGAACAGATGGCTGCTGAATCGGAACTTGTGGATTCCGTGTTTGTGGAATAGCCGCCTGATATGCCGCGAGTGCGGCTAGAATTGCAGTGTCGTTGAATGACGTCGGTGTCGCGGTTTGTATTGGAGCCACGGAAGGATGACGGCTCACGGGTTGGATCGGCGCTGCTGCTGTCGGTGGGCGTGTGCTGGCCGCTTGGAATGCGAGAAGCGCAGCTTCGACTTCCGGGGCCAGCGAGTTCGCCGCGACGGTTGCCTCCTGATTTTGCACAACCTTCGCAGGCTCCCCCCCAGCCATGGTCATCGGATGTGTCGTAATGGGCGCACGGGCGCTGGCCGCCTGAAAAGCATGGAGCACCATCTGAACCTCCGGGGACAGCAGATTCACCGCGCCTGTTGCGGTTGAGTTTTGCGCAACCTGCGCCGACGGACCCGCAGCCGCAGACGTCGAAGGTCCCACGATGGGCGCACGGGCGCTGGCCGCCAGATACGCGTGGAGCGCATCGCGGACATCCGCCGGAAAGAAGTTGCCGATCGTTTTCTGTGGTGGCGGAACTGTTGCAGTAGGAGCAGCGGCGGTGGTGGCTAGGAATTCCGATTCTCCAGTAACAAACGGTGAGGTGAATCTCCACCCCGATGATGCAAACGACCCTCCGAGGGTGTCGTTCGTGTTTGGAGCAGCCGCGGGATCAGACGCCATGGTTGGTGCGATGGAGACAGCCGCGACGCCGACGGCGGCAGCGGCAGCAGCGGCGGCGGCAGTGGCTTTTGCGGCGACGGAAGCTTTGTATTGGGAATAGGTTGGGGATTGAGGATGATCAGAGGATTCAGAAGATGCGGAAGTTGATACTACTAATACCATGTTGGATGAATGATTTGATAATGATAGGAATATGGAGATAGACAGATAAGTAATAGGCACAATAATGAATTGAATCAGCTTAATGATTCTGGCTCAGAGGCCTTGTATTTATAGTGAGCCAATAATAGTTTGTATAGGAATACAATACATAAATATAGTCGTATTAAAACTCTACCTAGCTAGGAATATAGACAGAGTAAACCTCTAACTAGATAGGAATCTATTTACAGAGATAATTAGAATATTATCTCTAACAGACATATCACCCAATATTGGTGGCAACACTAGATTTCTTTAACTCAGGTTTGGAAATGGGAGGACTCACAAGCCTCCTTAATTAATTTTCATTAATATGCTTTTATATATATATATAAATTTTTAGCATAAGAAAAACTGATGAATGAATAAAATTATTCTCTCACATAAAAATAATAAAAAGTAAGAAGAACCAGTTTGTTCATCCTGTCTGCTCTGCAATACGTAATGGATGAAATTATTATTTTATTAAAAGAATGATGAGTGATATGCATTCAGATTCAGAAAATTCACTAAACATAAATAATATATAATGGATAAGTGGGAATTTCGGGTGACCTCTAAAGCCAAGTCTTTCACCTGCATAAGGAAAGGTTTTAGAAACACTCTGACGCATAAGTCAAAATATGACTAATAGAGAGAGTCTTAAGCAGAAAGAGAAGTGATTAGATCTTCCTATTGAAGAATGAGAACTTTTATGTAAAGTATTTTGACTGCTCCATGGATTTGTATATATTGGGTTGGTTTGTATATCCATGGTTAGATAAAGTGGGCTTGATCTACATTCCTCATCAAGTAGTTTCCTCCCCTTTGGAAAGAGGCGCAACCGCGCGTGAACCATTTGATGTGATCTTCTGTTGTTGTTTGTGACTGTCTGTCGCACGGATATGTTGTAGCGGTTGATCGCAGAGCGCATTGTTAGGGATTGGTTTGGACGAATGTTTGCGAAATAACTAGAAAGGCAACTGTTCGCGAGAGGGAGTGATAATTTTGGTGTGATCATTCGCGGAACGATATGAGGGGTGTTCGGTGAGATGCCCGCCCGAGTAGCGGGGGAGCGATGTTGGAAAGTTTATACGGAATGATATGACGACCTTCCCATGTGGTGGTGTGCGGGATTATGCGATGAACTGGTCTTGCAATTGTGCAAGAGATCACGTGATGATTTGACGGGCCACTCATACGAAGAGCCGGACATCGTGGCTCTCTATAGTGAGAGACAAGTTTTTTAGGGATTGATAACTTGAGGAATATTCTTTGGCCGGAATATCTTCCTTGTGAGGTGTCGTTGGGATCGACGGGGGACACTCTGATATTAAAGGCAGTATAGTATTTGTGAATAATAATAATAATCTCGAAAGTGCTCTAGAGTTAGTGAATGTACCTTTGATGCCACGGTGTTGGGGTATTTATATAGGTTTCTGTAACCTATAGCATTGATGGTAAAGGAGATGAACGATTGCTCCTTCATTGTTCATTTAATACCTTTAAATAGTTGAGTTACTGTCTTCAAAAGACGTTTATTCAGTTACAACATTAAGCTCTATCATAACCGATACAAGGCATAATGACGGATCAAGGATCTTTTGCGGATCTTGGTTCATCCGTCATGGCATATCATTTGTTGGGGACTAGACATATCCGCCTTGCGTATCCCAATATGGTAACACGTGGATGGTTATAATGCTGGTAGCCCCTTTGCTATTTGTATTATTACTATATTACTCCTTGAATAACATTTCAGATGTTATCAGGGATGATTACTGTAGAAATGCCTTTAACCGGAATATCGTCACTATGAGGTGTCATTGGGATCGATGATAAACACTTTGATGCCAAAGTCAGTATAGTATTTGTGAATAATAAGAATAATCATAAGAGTGTTTAGGATTTAGTTCGTGTACCTTAGGTTCCATAGAGTTTGAGTATTTATATAGGTTTTTGTAACCTTTTGGCATTAATGGAGGAATAGTTGAACAATCATGCATTCAATATTATTTAATGGCTATTGATTTCCATGTAACTCTTCTCAGTATCAAGGATGTTTGTTCAGTTTAATTCTTTGGTGTTCTTTATAACAGTCTAGGGATACAATGGCAGATCCTAACTCATTTGAGTTTAGATGGCGGATCCTTTGGACGCGTCTCCTTTTATGGATCTTGGCGTATCTCCTTCTTTGGCGAGTCATTGCTGCACTACACGTGGGTGGTTATGATGCTGACGGATCCTCGTTTCTTTGTCTTTTTACACTTCTTCCCTATGGGTTATATTCAGATGTTATCAAAAGCCCATCTAAAAGGTCAGAAAAGGCCCTTTAGGGCTTTTCATTGCCTTAGCGTGCTAGAAGTATTTATTAGCCTGTCAGGTGCAACTTTCCACGCCAATTAAGTGTAGCCAAGTCATTGATGGTTTCCGATTCTCGAGTTTTGGCACATATTCCTTATAAGAAGCAGCCTTTTCATTTCTGCCCACTTCTTATTGCCATTCTCTCTCTCTTCTTCATGCTTTCTCTAGAGATTTTTGCTTCAGAGTTTTTTTTGCTGTTTCATCTGGGTTTGTTCTTCCTCATCATTTCCTTCCATTTTACTTGCCATGTAAGTTCCTTTCAACCCTTTATTTATTTTTTGTTCTTTTAATTTTTTAATTTTTTTTTTGCACATTTGATTTATTATTTTTCTGGGTTTGCCATTTCTGGGGTTTTTAGTATGAGTAACAAAGTTACCTGTGAGTTGTCGGAATTGGGTTCTGAGGGCACTCAATCTGATCCCTAAATTCCTACTTTCCCCTCTGTAAATCTCGTTTCTAGAGAGAGCAAGGAAACTAGCTCGTTAGTGTATAATAATAAAGGGGCAAAAGCCCAAAAAATGGAATTTACTGCATCTTCTGCTATCTAAACAACCATTGGGTTTTTTTGAAGAGCTTGCACCCATGGTTAAGGGGCCTAGAATGTGTAATTCCTGAGCCTGGGCACTGTCCAACACAACTGTCGCGTGGTTGTTTCACCATCTATGTCAGCCATATTGACATGGCTTTTGAGTACCTTATCCTAGAGGTACTTAGGGGTATTTTGCGATGGTTCAACATCCGCATTTGCCTGCTTCATCTCAATAGATAGATGGATGTCCTTTGTGATTCTTATCTGACAAATTGCTTGGGCGTACCTTTCAATCCTCAGATCTTTCAAGCATTGCATTCATTGACCCAACGACGGTTTGACGATCATGTAACTTTTTATAAAAAAAAGAAGGGATACAACCCCTTTCATTCAAAGGTGTCCAATATCCATGGTTGGGGAAGCAACTTAATTTTTTTTTATCATAGAAGTAAAAGGTGTGCCTTTTGGTTTCATCAATTTATACAATTACAATCCAAAGCCAAAGCATAAGTTAAATTAGCATCCGAATCATGAGGAGGCGAAGGTTGTGCGGTTGCTTAAGTCTGTTGCCAAGGATTTTTGATCCTATAGCGAAGCCTTGGAGTTCATTTGGGCGGATATTCCTTTCGCGGAGATGCATGATGGAGACATCCGTTATAATAGCTATAATGTACTTGTGGAAGGTAATAACTCTTATTTCATGATTCCTGACAAATGTTTCCTTATCCTTTTGTAGGGGGAAAGCAAATGCAACCTCTATATATTCAGAGCGCAAGAAGGCCTTGAAGGCTAAGAAGGCGAAAGACAAACGCCCAATGGAGGAGGAGGAGGAGGATATGCCTTTCACCAAGAAGTCCAGATCCACTTCTTTAGTCATTGCAAATGAAAGGACCGGTGGATCTACCACAGGATCTCCCGATCTTTAGGCGGATCCAAGAGGCCTCCAATTTTACAGCCCATTCGAGTAAGATCCTTTTATCTTGAACATTTTTTGAGGTTCTTTCTTACTTCGCACTTTTTCTGAATATTCTTTGTTTTGGCAGCAAGTAAAACTATGTTTGGGAAAATACTGGGTAGGGGTGTATAGTCCCGAAACGGCTTTGCTGGATACGAAGGTGGTAGACGATATTGATGAAGCCATTGGCAAACTTCCTAGGGTGATGGAGGAGAGGAAGAAGTATGCACCTTTGAGTCATGCGATTCACGCTCTCAATAAGTCTTTGGCGTTATTTTTGCTAATTTTACCTTTTTTATATCTTTTGTGGAGACACATACATTAATGTCTTAACTTTTTTACAGATCTTCAACCATCTTCATATTGTGAGGTCCACCTTAGCTGAGGCCATAACTAATGAATCAGATATTCAAGAGCTAAAGGCATATCTTGTGAAGGAATGGGCGTATCGCCAAGCTGCCGCCATCGTCATTCAATCTCATGAGAAGAAGAATGAAGGCCGAGGTGGTGGACCTGACCAAGAAGTTGACAGGTGAAACTGTTGGGCAGGTGAAGGATAATGAGGATCATGATGAGCTCAGCGCCCTTCGTGTCCTTTATTTTGGCGAGAGGATCAATGCTGCTTATAGAAGGGATCATTCGGGAGTTGCCCTTAAGGAGCCAACAATGGAGATTCCTTCAGAAGTTGAAGCTCTTCGATACGATTCTTTGGAGAATCCCACATTCGCCATCAAAGCTGAAATTTTTGCTATCTGCCCATGTTGCTATCGAAGGCGACCAGATGGAAGATTCACTAAAGGATAAACAGGTAGGCATGTTTGCTTCTAAAGAAGCCACTGTTTTGGGGGGAGCCAGATGTTTCTACTGATGTAAACATGATCCTTTTTATTGAGTAGGATTTTTGGTAATTTTTTATTGTATCTTTTGGACACAATGTTATTATTATTTTTATAGATGTATTTTCCTTTAACGTTTTTCAAAGTAGTAATGAGATATATTCATAGGTGGTCAACCCTATATCCCTCAAAATGTATATTCGTTTGCAAACTTGTGTTTATTTTTTTTCTTTCTTTGAGGAAAAAATGTTTTTGCCAACTAAGGCTTTTCTTTTCCTATCTTTGAGGAAAAGATGCTTTTGACAATTAAGGATTTTTCTTTTTCTACCTTTGAGAAAAAGATACATTTGCCAATTATGGCTTTTTCTTGTCCTATATTTGAAGAAAAGATACATTCGCCAATTAAGGCTTTTTCTTTTCCTATCATTAAGGAAAAGATAGATTCGCCAGTTAAGACTTTTTTTCTATATCTTTGAGGAAAAGATGGTGGTGGTTTTTCCCATCTAAAAGGATCTTCGAAATATTCATACTTGACAAGTAATATATATAAATAACAAAATAGAATGAAAAAAATGATAATTTATTTGATAGAATGATCCTCATATTGGAGATATGTCATAAGAGTCTCATTAGAACCTTTAGTAAGAAAAATCGTGTGAGAAAATCTTACTTAAGGAAAAAGAGTGCTCAAGCCACATGAGTACTACATATATATATATATATATATATATATATATATATAGTAAAAGTAAATGTAATGTTAGATCAAGTGACACTTTTTTTTAAGTTCGTATTTACCTTTAACATTTGTAAGGAAGTATCTAATAAAAAATGATAAAATTTTATTTTTAGTGATAATGCTTTCATGATAGTTGGAATTCTTTATAAGCTTGAGGTAAGACAAAAAAAAGTATTAAGGTAGAGCCGACGATCCCACTCTAATAACTAAATTATCAGAGTTAAAAAAGAAGAGCACTAAACAATTAAATGAGAATTGTGATAGACGTATGTATATATCTTGACTGTGGCGTTGCATTCTATTTATATGGTGGTCATTCTAGTACTGAGTTTTAGATGTGCATCCTAGCTTCTTTAAAGGAAAATGTTGTCTCCTGAAAGACGAATGTAATTTAGAAAGTTTGTAATTTGTGCAAAATGTAATCTTGAATTTTAGGCATGGATAAAGGATCCTATTTCGGGGTGAATTCAGAATGCCTCTCATTGGCTCACTGGTGGTTATTCAATCTAACACTGCTTTATCTAAAGGCTCCTATTGCTTCGTATAACATTGCTTGTTTTAGATGAAGATATTAGATATGTGTGCATTTGGTATTTCCACATGATATCAAATGTCCCCCCATTCGGTTATGAAAGCTTTTTAGAGCTTCAATCACCATTTTTCCATGCGAGCTTTTGAAACCTTTTGAGATGGGTTCGACACGATGCCACCACTTGGTTTCAAGTGTTATTTTCAATATAACATAGTGTCCCTTGCATCGCACTTGATCCGTCATTCTTATTAGGTGAGACGTCTCGTCGTGGTCATCCAGGATGACATCACTCCTATGAGACATATAGTCCCCCTTTATTGGTACTGTTTCCACCGTTTCTTATCTTCATTAGTTCGACATCACTATAAATATTTGTGTTTCCTTATTAAACTATACCTCCGATCTATTAAAAGACTAAGTTTATGAGTCTCGTCCCTATCACTAGAACATACCAAAATGATACCCCGTTCAATCAAACAAGCATTCTAACAGTATTATAGGATGAAGGGATGTGTCGTTTGATTTTTCAGAACTGAAGCCTCAATTCATGCTAGATCCACAACATTCTCATGCGGATGTGTCGTTACGATAGTCTCCATTGTAGAAGGTGCTTGAATAAAGTTTCCAATGCATGTTGTAGTTCTATGAGAAGTCGTGACTCCATATCTAGCTTGTGAGATTGTAGAAATATGATTCTTATAATTTTTTATATCAGGATTCTTCGTTAAGACATCAAAGATTAAATTGCAATGGAGAAGTTCTTTAAGGAAATCTCTTTAACATTTGCAAGAAAGTAATGTTAGAGAAAGATGCACCAGTGTTATTTTCTACATTTTAATGTTTTGGTGGTGAATGTAATGTAAACATGATATAGAAAGACACTTCTTATATAACTACTAATAATCTTCTTGTATATTAAGTTATCATGTGTGTGAATCATAATTTATATACAAGTCAAAGAAGCAATACCGCTAATATATGATTTTTATATCATAGTTAATCTGGGATGCGAACATAGTGATCCTGGCATTCGGTGATGATGTCTGGTTGCCGATGGCTCGTCCCTGCGCCGGGAAAGGTCCCTGCGGATACTCCGACGAGCAAGACAATTAGTAGCTCAAGAGTGTCTATTAATCAATTGTGTAAGAGATAGAAAGAGTTACCCGCCCGGATTCCCAAGATGAGCTGTGTATTTATAGAGGGTGCCTGGGCTTTGGGCCCTCCTGGGCCTTCAGGCCCTGATTCATATCCCGAATCAAGTAGTCCCCCCCCCCCGCCGAAGAGCTAAGCCGAGTATTTAATGCGAGAAGATACGGGCCGGCATCTGTTTCTTGCCCAGATAAATGGTGGACAACTGTAAGAAGAGCTCTTCGAACTAATCTGGAAGAAACCTTTGGGATTACTGCATGCGCTTTTTGTTTGTAGCGCCGCATTAATGAGTTTGTAATTAAATCCCCCGCATGCGCGTAAGAATTTATTGAAAAAATGAGCTGTGCCGGCGCTTATTACCCTCCCCAGCTATAAATACCAGAAGAGGTAAGATGAAATCTCTTTATTTCATTCTCCAATTTTCTGAGAAAAAATTTTCTGTCTGCTTTCGTTTCCTGTGGGCTTTGTCTTTCTTTTGCGATCGTGTCGGCCTGCCCTCATTTGTCAGTGCACTGAGTATTCGGCGGTCACCCGATAATTGTTGCTCTTCGGGAGATTCCTTGCGTCAGAGTTTGTCGTAACTTTTGCTAAGGTTAGTAGTATAATCTCTTGGCCTTGGTTTTTTGCGTTTTTCTTTGCTTTATTTCGACTTTTCTGGGGAGGGGTATTATGTCAGAGGGTTCTTCACGGGGAGCCCTAAGCAGACTGCCGCCGGTTGCCCCTGGTGACTTCACGCTTCGAGATTCTTCGCGGACGCGAACGGTATCGCGAAAAAGGCGAGCGGAAAAGGATAGTGAAAATAGCGCAGTGACCGGTGCGGCGAAGAAAAGGAAGAAATCCGTTGTTCGCCCGCCGCCTACCGTCGAGCGTCCTACCGGAGGCGTTGCTGCCGGCGTTCTAGAGGTGGTAGTTGTTGTACCGGAGGGTCTGATTACTGCGGAGCGGCCCCTTGCCGCGATTTACGAGGAAATGCACGAGAGGGTGTGGACTCGATCTCTTGGGACTTCTAGTATTGAGGGTAAGCGCTTTGAGAGAGCCGAGTGTCCTAAGAGGCCGGAATCCCTTTCGGTCGAAGATGCCTATAGTATAATCATCTCAGCAGACCTGCCAGCGATATCTGCGGTGTACCGACTCGGAGAGCCCTACGAACTGGTAGCGTTGGGCGAAGAAAATAGAGCCCATTCTGCGGGTGGCGCAAATGAGCTCATCATTTACGAAAAGCAATTAGAATCGGGGATGCGGTTGCCGCTCCTGCCCTTTTTCGTAGAAGTGCTGAAGGAATATGATCTGTGTCCTGGGCAAATACATCCGAACGGCTGGAGAATGATGGTCGCCTTCTACTCCCTGTGTCGATCTGCCGGGTATCGAGCAATAGGTCTAGTCTTTCGCGAGTTTTTTTAAACCGAGCAAGGGGAAACGATCTCAACATGTCACGTTCTCACACCAGAAGTTCAAAGTGATGGGTGGTTTGAAAGATAAATTATCCGAATATCGTCACCGCTACTTTTTGGTGAGGAAGCTTGATGGGGACTTTCCTTTTCGGGTCGTATGGAACGATGACCCCATGGACTCCAGTCGATGGCTGAAAACCCGCCTGAAGCTTCCTTTCGAGGAGAATTTGGTGACGTATTTGAAAGGTCTTCTGTCGGATAAGGATCATAAGCAGGATGTAGATGAGTTAGTTCGTCATTTTCTGGCCGCTGGTTACTACATTTGGAATAAATGGCGGATGGCCCAACTTAGAGGGTGGTCGGCTGCGGATTTTGAGAAATGGAAACGGGGATATAACTTCAAAGCTGGAGAATTGGCGGAATTGGAGGCGATCTCCGTGAATGTTGCCGTTGTAGGTGAGGGGCTGGGATTTTATTTTTCCTTGTGAATTATGTCGCATGTAATATGTTGTTGGGTATTCGAAATGTCTTATTCTTTCCCCCTTCTGTATGTGCAGGTCCAGGAGATCCCCGTGTCAGCATGGACTTTGACCCCAATGAATTCAGTGTTGGTCTGGAGACCGCCGATGAGGCGTTCGGAGGAGCTTCAGGTTCATTGGCTTCGTTTTCCTCGCTCGAGGATGCGAACCAAGTGGTGCAAAGCATGGGAGGGGTTATCGATGTGTGAGAAGATATTGACGGAGTAGTTGATGTCCCGCAAGGAAAACCCGTGAATGATCCAGCTGCCAAGGAGCCTGAGGGCGATGTGGGGATGATCGTCCTTGAAGAAGAAACAGGCGGTAGTCTGACTCATGGGGTGCTTGCTCGAAAGCGAAAAAGGGATACGGGGAAAGCTGTTGATGAGTATGTGGCCGGGGAAGAGCCTGCTGGGGGAAATGCAGCTGGGGCCAGTGAGGGTGCCAAGAAACCCTGCTCTGACGGCGGGACCGAGCTGTCTGCTGACGTGCCGGATCGAGTAGGAGATCATCCGAAAATGGTTAAGAGGATGGAAATGAAAATCTCCAAGTTCAGGGATTATGTTATGAACTTGTCAGTGCACTCGGATATGATGACTTCCGATCTAGCTCGCGCGATGGCTCGTGTTGCCAAGGTCCCCAGGGAGCATCAGCGGATGGAGGGGGCTTCAAAAATGAACCTGGGCCTGGAGACCTTATCGGCCCTTGGTGTGGTGGGTTCTCCTATTCGCACTGTTAGCCTTGTTTTTCCTTTCATGATTTTCATCTTCTAACTTTTGTTACTTTATGTAGGCTATCCAGAATGTAACCCGGGTTTTCGATATGTGCGTTAATGACGATCAAGTTTTTCGTGATATGGAAGACGGTTTGCGGAGATCTGTCGGCGATCTCGAGGAGGCAAATAAGAACTTGGTGGCTGCGCGGGAGCTTCTGGATCGCCGTGCAGCTGAGATTACCGTTTTGTCCGAGAAGCTGAAAGTAGAGACGGCCGGTCGAGTGGAGCTCTCCCAGAGGTTGAAACAAGATGTCGAGGAGATTTGTGCGTATAGGGTGTTGCTCAGGATGGCAGTTGGGTGGACTCATCGAGTAGCGGAGACTTTGAAGGAGAAAACGGGACGGGCGGCAGTGCTGGCCGAGGAGAACGACTCTCTTAGGCAACAACTGGAAGCTGCGCGGAAAGAGGCTGCTGATCTTCGTGCTCTCGCTGGCCAGCATGAGGAAAGACTCATGAAGCTGGATCGTATGATGCTGATCACCGCTGCTCATTCCGCAGGTTACAACGTTCCCCCGGAGGTGATCTTTGCTCCGAATGTATATGACAAAGCTGCCCATGCGAAGGCTGTCGAATTTTGTGGTCGTTTCAAGAAGCAGTAGGCAGTTTGTACTTTGACCATTTTGTTTTCAAAGATGTAATGATGATTCGTACAATCTGAATCTTTTTTGTGATATTGTATTGTTCTAATTATGTCCTGCATGTTGATTTGATTGTAGTTCATTGTGATGTCTTTCATGTCTTTTCTCCGTTGCGCTATAAATAGGAGCCGGATTTTTCGTTGTGGACTTGCAATTCTTCTTTCACCCTTTCCTTTCCTTCTTTAGCTAATTTTCTCCTGGAAATGTCCCTTTGGGACGTCGTCGATCCAGCCCGCGTGTTGGAGGTGCAAAAGGCAATATCGGCGATGCCACATCCCTATGTTTATTGTCCCCCGTCTGAGGAGAACGATCTGGAAAGAAAGGTGAGGTATTCGTCCCCTGTTTGGATGAACTGGGACTGGGCCTCTCAAAGGAGGAAAGTGGATCCGTCACCGATTCCTGTGAGGTTGTTGTCAGCGCGCTTTCTACAATAGAAAAGAAAATATGGTCTCATGAGGGCATCGGGTATCTCCACCCCGATGAAACCGTCGCTCCGGTGCTCAATCCGCATCCTTCCTGGATAAAAAGGCTTCTAGCCGACGAGATGGAAAGAGTGATAAACTTGCCTCATGAGATGGAGTACCGTCGGGTAGGGCGCCATGCCTCGCCAACGCGTCCATATGGACCGACGTTCGTCGATCCCATCAAACCTCGAAGTGTGGTCTTCTTGGAGTTTGCGAGGCAGGGTAGTCTTGGTCCCGTTCCCGCTAACCCTAACCATCGTGTGACCCATGTGGGCAAAGCCTGTTTGTATCATCGGCAGAACGGCCATAATACCGATGAGTGCGTGGACTGGAGAGCGATGCACCAAGATTTGATGGATGAGGAGGCTATCCTAGTTGCTAATTAATCTCCAATTAGATGGAATTCAAATGTCGTGTTCAATCAGGTATTTCAAGAATCATTTTTCATTTGCTACTTAGTACTAATTCTATGAATGTATGAGTACTTTTAATTGTAATTGGAGTCATGATTATTGGTTTGTAGAAATGTTTCTAAAAGATGTAACATTTGAAATTTACAAACGAGACAAAAAAAAACAATTGCAGACATACGCAACAATTGAATTATGTAGATATTGATTTTTAAGAAAACCTCAGACAATCTTACAATTTAAGGATGTGTTTGGTAGGAATTCTTGATTTTAACGATGTTGAGTGCTCACCACTTCAGCATTATAAAGGTAATATAATTAAATATACCCAACAAGTTTTATTGTTTTGATTGGCATCAATGTTTGCCTATTTTTCCTGTATTTTTTTTTACACCTTTTGCATGTTGTTGTTGTGGAGGGAACGTAGAGGTAGGCAGCAGGATGAGAAACAACGATCTTGCAGATAGGATCGATTTTTCACTGGTAATATGTTGCCACTCTAACTTAGTTTTATGGTTGTAATTAATGATTCCCAATTATTTTTTGTATGAATTTTTTGACATTATAGGGAATGGAAACCATCATCTTGATTATTATTTTTACAAGAGTCTGATCTATAAAATCTATCACTATATATAATGCAAAATACTAGCAAATTATGTGACAATTTCATATTTTATTTTATCTTATTTTGGCATGAAGTATTGAAGATTTTGAAGTTTCATATTTTTCTACTATCATCTGTACTCTATGGCACATGGTTCACTATGGGTTTGAGTTTATTTGTATATATCTCTTTCTTATATGCAACTTTAGATACAACTGTTTTGCTATATTGTATGCTACAATCTAACAATGCGATAATATCAAAGAATATTTACAGAATAATATCTATAATATCTATCAATTTGCCAAAGAGTTTCACATTTGCATCTTATGGGTATAAAACTGTATTACAGCAGAGCATTGAAGTTGTTTATACAATACTCTTCTAGATTGTGTATTTCACCTTTTTTTAGTTGTGATTTACACCCCAATTTTTATGTCATGCACTCTTCAGTATAAAAGGTGAATGAATATCAGACTCCTCCAAAGAATCATATAAGATCTGCTGATGCATTTGAAAGAATATCCATATCATCATTAGTGAATTATTTGTTTAATTATTTGAGTAAGATTGAATACAGATTGTTATTTGTATTTTTATTTAATCAAATTACAAGTGGTGAACTTTGTTTAGGCTTCTATCAAGCCGGGAGTGCAAGAATTTCTTCTTTATTTTTTTTTTGGTAGAAAAGGAAAAGAAAAACAACCAACAACAACTACCCTGGGATTAGACTAGGGAAGCTAACCCCAATCCCATCCTCTAAAAGAAGAGGAGAGAGGAAACTAGGGGAAACAGAAAGGGTAGTAACACCTAACGTCCCCTCATGGCCCGCCGCCGCCAAGCGATCTGCAACACGGTTCTGCTCTCTAAATATGTGACTGAACTCTAAGATCTCAAAGGAGGAGCAAAGCCTTTTAATAGCTTTGATAAGGTTGCGACTATTAAGACCCATAGTATGATTTTCAGAAATCATTTTGATGGCCTCCATGTTATCAGACTCCACAGAAAGCCTCTTAACACCCAGCCTTTTAGCAAGATTGATACCAGTGAGAATTGTTGAAACACCTTTCCACATAATTTTGATTTGACAAAATTGTTTAAGTATAATTGAAATACATATTCTAAACACACTAAGTTTAAATGCTTTGATTTATTCTACTAATGTGTTTGTTCAATGTTGAGTTAAAATTGTTTATAAGACACAAGAATTAAAAGGCCCAAGCCTAATACGGAAGTCAAGGCCCAAGTCAAACAACTCAGTACAACTCAGCCCGCGTTTGTTAAAACGTTGTCGCTTTGGACAAAACGCAACTCAGCAAAAGAAGGATCTAGAAGACCTTCGGAAACAACTTCAAGATGAAGCTAATGAGTAGTCTCAACAAAGCGTACAAGACAGCAGCTGGCTAATGAAAACTTCCAGACAAAGTATTTCTACTTTGGGTAAAGTTCAGACGACATAGTATGTTGTCTAGTTGACTTTACCATAAAAGAAGAGACAGTCTGCTGAGCTGACCGAGGACAGAATATACACAAATCTGATTGGCCGAGAGCTCTGAGCAAGTCAGGATGACAACGACAGGAAGCCATTTTCCCTCCAACGGTTATTTCGAAATTCGAAATGACCGATGCCCAGACGTCTCTATAAATAGTGCCATCACAAGCTTCATTCTACACAGAACTTGATCAAGCCATTACGCTGACCAAATTTCTACACAAGTTCTGCAAGCAAAGAAGCAAAGCAAATCTTACACTACAATTCATACACTTGTGTAAAAGTCTAGAGTGATTCTTTCAATCGTCTAAAGTGTCTTAGCAAATCATTGTATAGGAAAAAACACTTATCATTTCTAGAAGATAGAAAGGAGAGGCTGAGTACTCGGTTATAGTACTCAGCAAGAGATTAGGATTGAGTAGAGGTATAGAGGAAGGTACTCTTGTTATACTCAGTTGCTAAGATTGTAAAAGGTTTGAGGCTCTACCTTTAAAGAGCTCAGTAGAGGATTCGAAATCTCGGAACGTGTTTCGGGGACAGGACGTAGGCTTAGAAGAAGCCGAACCTGGATAAATCTGCTGAGTGAAGTATTTCTTACCTTTAACTCCTTATATATATTGCTTGCTTAAAATAACCAAAAACTGACCAAGTAAAGAGGTCAAGTAGAGTTGTGCGCGTTGAACATCTGAGCTCGGGAATAGACTCTAAGTGATATCTCCTGACTCAAGCTAAGAAACTGACCTAGTCACCAGTTGACTAAGCCAGTATCTTGCTGTTTACTCAGCGCCGCTGTTAAAACCTTTTTCCTTAGAAAAAGAAGTCTGCCCTAATTGCAAAAAAGTTTAAATAGTTCCTAACCCCCCCCCCCCCCTTGGAACTATACTTGCAACCTTACAAGGGACCAACAAGTGGTATCAGAGCCCTAAAAGCTCACTGTAAAAGGTCTAACAACCTTGAGCTGATCCCTACCATGGGCGAAAACAGCACTTAGTTTCTCCCTGGAAACCAAACAACTCATATACTGCATGAGGGGCTGTCCATTACTAGGCCTCCCCTATTCTTCGGGTCAAACTATACCTTCTGGAAGAATAGGATGAAAAATTTCATTCAGGCTACAAATATGAGTGCCTGGCTATCTATAGTCCAAGGCCCATTTGTACCTGTCGAAGTTGTGGCTGGCCAAACAGTTCTAAAAGCTGAGGCCAAATGGACAGAGGATGATCTTAAGAAGCTCCAAAATCATGCTTCGGCTATCAATATGCTTCACTGTTCGCTCGATGCTGCAGAATATAATAAAATCTCAGGTTGTGAGTCGGCGCAAGAGATCTGGAAAAAGCTGGAAGTCACCTATGAGGGAACCAATAAAGTAAAAGAGTCCAAGGTGAATCAGCAGATGAGACTGTACGAGCTGTTCGAGATGGACAATGATGAGGGCATTTCAGACATGAATGCAAGGTTTACCAACATCATTAATGAGCTCAAAAGACTTGGGAAAATCTTCACTGAGGAAGAACAAGTCAAAAAGATACTCAGGAGTCTTCCTAAAGACTGGCAAGCAAAGAAGACAGCGGTTGAGGAAGCTCAGGATTTAACCACCTACAAATATGACGAACTCATCGGTTCGTTGCTGACCCATGAGATATCCATGAAAAACTTTGAGGTGAAGGAAAAATCTGAAGATAAGAAGCAGAAATCCCTTGTCATGAAAGCTGACTCCACTGACGGGAGTTCAACTGATGATGAGGAGATGGCCATGTTCACAAGGAAGATGAAAAGGCTATTCAGGAAAAATGACAAATACTCTAAGAAGCCTTACAGAAAGTTTGATAAGTATAAAGCTGACTCAAGCGAGAGCAAATACAAAAAGGACAGCTCAAAGCCCATTACATGCTTTGAGTGCCATCAAACTGGCCATATTAAGTCAAGCTGTCCCACACTGAGGAAAGACAAGAAGAGCGGCAAAAAGGCAATGGTGGCTACATGGAGCGACAGTGATGAGTCTTCATCTACAGAAACTGAGGCCACCGAGTTAGCGAAGATATGCTTCATGGTTGACGAACTTGCTGAGCCATGCGTCTCTGAGCATGCTGACCTATCAGATGACGAGGAGCAATCAAATGAGGTAATTTCTCTTCCCCAGCTCATAAATGATATGGTTAATGCCCTGAGTGATCTTTACACACTTGTCAAGAAGTGTAATAAGAAAGTTAGATCACTCAGCAGGCGCTGCGACGAAGTGGAAGAGGTCAAACTGAGTGACCTCAGATTCCTTCTTCAGGACAATTCAACTCTGCATGATAACATGAAGATCATACATGAGTCTGTCTCTGAAGTCCAGCCAGTTTCAAATAAACTGAGAAAGGACGTCACAACTATCCAGAACCAACTAAAGGTTCTAAATAAAAGAAACAGTCCTCTGAGAACTCAGTACCAAGGTACTCAGCAGAGATGGAATCCCCAGCGAAAAGTCCAGTGTGACTTTTGTGAGAAGTTAGGACACACCACTAAGGTGTGATGGCACGCTCAGCACTGGGGTGCTGACAAGTCAGTGAAACATCCTAAACAAAAGGTCAGCTGTGACTTCTGTGGAAAGAATGGCCATACTGTTCATGTATGTCGCCATAAAATAAAATATGATGCTTTACCTGTTGCACCTAACAAGCAAGGACCCAAAAAGAATTGGGTACCTAAAAGTAACTAGTTACAATGCAGGTAAGCCTGAGATGTGCCGAGAAGTCAAAGATGTGGTATATTGACAGCGCATGCTCAAGGCATATGACGGGTGATGAAACTCAGTTCATCACGTTTGAGCATAAACGAGGAGGAAGTGTAAGTTTTGGAGACAACAAGAAGGGTAAGATAGTAGGGTCAGGAACCATCGGAGGTAATCCTACTATTGAATCTGTCTCCCTAGTCAGCGGACTCAAATATAACTTACTCAGCGTAGCTCAGCTATGTGACAATGGGAGAAAAGTTATATTTGATGCTACTGGATGTAAAATATACGAGGGTAAAACAAATGAGTTAATATTAACTGCCCCTCGCATAGATAATGTCTTTATGCTAGACTTAGAGAAAAAGTTTTCAAAAACTGTGTGTTTAGTATCAAAGGAAGAGAATTCCTGGCTATGGCACATGAGACTTGGTCATGTAAGCATGGACCTCCTGGCCAAATTAGCAAGAAATCAATTGGTTGAGGGACTGCCCGAACTTAAATTTGAAAAAGATCAATTATGCCACGCTTGCCAAGCTGGAAAACAAATCAAACAATCTTTTCATAGCAAAAACATTTTCTCAACTAAGCGTCCGTTAGAGTTACTACACTTGGATCTCTTCGGTCCAGTCCAGCCGCTGAGTCTGGGTGGAAGAAGATTTTCCTTGCTCATTGTAGATGACTTCTCTCGGTACACGTGGGTCATCTTGCTGACAAGCAAGGATGAAACCTTTGAGACATTTTCAAATTTGGTTAGAAAAATTGAAAATGAAAAAGACCTAAAATTAGCTCACATCCGTAGTGATAATGGTGGAGAATTCAAAAACCAAAAGTTTGTTGAATTCTGTGAAGCCAGCGGCATTGACCATAATTTTTCTGCTCCTAGAACACCTCAGCAAAATGGGGTTGTAGAAAGGAAGAACAGAACTCTGGTTGAAATAGCCAGGACAATGCTGGATGAGCATAGGCTTCCAAAGTATTTTTGGGGAGAGGCTGTTAACACATCATACTATATTCTTAATAGGGCTCTAGTTAGACCTATATTAAAGAAAACCCCCTATGAACTTTGGAAAGGACGAAAGCCCAATATTGGATACTTTCGTGCCTTTGGCTGTAGATGTTTTATTTTAAATACCAAAGATAGCTTAGCAAAGTTTGATTCAAAAGCTGACGAGGCTATCTTTTTGGGCTACTCAACAAACAGCAAAGCATACAGAGTTTTTAATAAGCGAACTCAAGTTTTAGAAGAGTTAGTACATGTAGAGTTCGACGAAACTAACCCTGCAGGTAGATACCAGCCGCTGACCGAAGATGATCCACACTCAGTAACCACCGCTGACCAAGAACCAGCTACTGAGTCATTCACTAAAAGGCTGACCAAGAGTAAGAGTGAACCTAAGATTATTTTTACTGACCCATCTACTTCTGCAGAGATTGTTGAAACAGAAACAGCACAAGACATAAATCTACCTAAAGAGATAAGGATTCCAAGAGGGCACTCGGAAAGTGCAATCCTTGATTCTGCTGGGAATACCCTGATGACGAGGAATCAACTCAGGAAGTACCTCAACAATGTTGCTTTCGTCTCAGTTCAAGAACCGAATAATTTCGCTGAAGCTGAGTACGATGAATTCTGGATGAACGCAATGCAAGAGGAGCTCGATCAATTTAGAAGAAACGATGTATGGGAGCTAGTGCCTCATCCAAAGAGTCAAAAGACCATTGGAATAAGATGGGTCTTCAGAAACAAGATGGATGAACAAGGGAATGTAGTCAGGAACAAAGCAAGGCTTGTAGCTCAGGGCTACAGTCAGCAAGAAGGTATTGACTACGGTGAGACCTTTGCCCCAGTGGCAAGGCTAGAGGCAATTAGAATTCTATGTGCATATGCATCTTACATGAACTTTAAATTATTCCAAATGGATGTCAAAAGTGCATTTCTTAATGGAGTTATAAACGAGGAGGTTTATGTTAATCAACCTCCAGGTTTTGAGGACCCTAAGTTCCCAAACCATGTTTACAAACACAAAAAGGCTCTCTACGGCCTCAAGCAAGCACCACGTGCTTGGTATGAGAGGCTGACCAGTTTCCTGCTGACTAGAAATTACGTCAGGGGCAAAGCTGATACAACCTTATTCATTAAGAGAAAGGGTAAAGATACCCTGCTGGCCCAAATTTATGTTGATGATATAATATTTGGTGCAACTAACGAATCAATGTGCAAGGAGTTTAGCAAACAAATGCAGACTGAGTTTGAAATGTCCATGATAGGAGAACTCAACTTCTTCATCGGTCTTCAAATTAAACAAGGAAAGAATGGCATCTTCATCAATCAAGCCAAATATGCCAAGGAGATATTAAAGAAATATGATTTGGAAAATTGCAAGCCAATATCCACTCCTATGGGCACTGACACTGTCCTCTGCGCTGACGAGAATGGTAAGTCAGTAGACAGCAAGGTATGATAGGCTCTCTACTTTACTTAACAGCCAGTAGACCGGGCATTCAGTTTTCAGTATGCTACTGTGCTAGATATCAATCTAACCCTAAGGAATCTCATTATATTGCTGTAAAAAGAATCCTTAGATATTTGCAAAGCTCAGTGAACGCAAGTTTATGGTATCCCAATACTCATGATTTTACACTCATCGGATACACTGACGCTGACTATGGACGGGATAAGCTGGAACGTAAAAGCACCTCTGGAGGATGTCACTTCTTAGGAAGCTGTCTTGTATCCTGGTTCAGCAAAAAGCAGGCGTCAGTAGCCTTGTCCACCACTGAAGCTGAGTACATTGCTGCTGGTCATTGTGTTGCTCAAGTCATATGGATTAAGCAACAGCTTGAAGACTATAGTGTTCAAACAAAGACAATTGAAGTCAAATATGACAACAAAAGTGCAATTGATCTTTCAAAGAACCCAATTCAACACAGCAGAATGAAGCATGTCAGCATCAGACATCACTTCATTAGAGACCATGTACTTAAAGGTGAGATCAAGCTGACCTTTGTCCCAACGGACGAACAACTTGCGGATATCTTCATGAAGCCACTGGCCCGTGAGCAGTTCAGCATACTGAGAGAAGCAATTGGTATGTTTAATCCTCTTCAGTAAATTCTTGTGCTAAATGAATATGAATGCTGAGTGAATTACTATGCTGAATGATTGTCTTTGCTGTGTACTCATTGAAACTAATTAAACAGCAAATACTAAGTAAACTTGCACACTGAGTAAATTAGTTCAAACTTAAACTTAGAAATCATCCCATTATGCATACTGACCACTCAGAATATCAAACGATTAGTATTCTAAAACGCTGAGTGTTATATCCGTTAGAATCATTGCAAAAGCACGCGTATAGCCACCTAGGATGACGTACGCACCGAATGTGTCATAAATGCCAGGATTATTGTCGGTTCACAATCCCGATGCAAAACTGACACATGGATTCGATAAGATCCATTTCTCACCTCTATAAATAATGGGTAATTCCCCATTTTTATTCTTTACGCTTATCGAATACTCTGGCTAAGAAATTCTTTCTCTCTAAAAATCCCTCTAAGCTTTCCCATCCTCAACAATGACTAAGGTTTCCTACAACATCTCCGATGCTGGCCACTCTAAACCCAGCTCCGATGACACTTCCAGGCAAACCTCTATGCCGGAACCTACCAAAGTCACCTCGCCGAGCAAAGGAAAAGCTGGCCAAACCTCTGGCCAGGGAAAGCCTGTAAAAGTCAGGACCTACTCCAAGGTTTTTGAGAACGTCCGCGAATGGAAAATTGAGCCCTCAAGATGGGTATCAGAAAACTTCGTACAAAACGAACAACCCTTTTGCGAGTGGATTTCACAAAATGGCTGGACGGAGCTGTTTTCGGTTAGGGATGACACCTATCCTGACCTGGTAAGGGAGTTTTACCACAACCTCCGCGTTGCAAATGACAACACTGACTATCTGTGTACAGTGGTGAAAGAGAAAACCATCTTCATCAACCCTCTCTACTTAGGCAATCTGCTCAAATTAAAAACTGAGGGAGCAAGGCTGAGGAGATCTGGAGATCAGGATGGCACTGGGTATGCACACAGCTTCTGCAAACCTGAGGGCCACTCAGGAGAAGTCTCAGCTTCATCTATGGGTCAGCACCAGAAGATGGCTCATTACTTGCTGACCTACTTCATCTACCTGAAGATCAACTGCACTACATCAGCAACAAACTTCGAGCAATGCTTTATATGGCATATGCTGACGTACACTCCAATCAATATGCCAATTTTTCTTATCGCTGGTTTCCTACGCAGCTCTGGTACGCTGAGGCTAGGATCAATTATCACAAGAATCCTCATCGACCATAAAGTTGATCTCGAAGGTGAGGATAAGACTCGAGGATCTGAGATAACAGCTGCCTTACTGAGAGCATTAAAATTTGGACAGCCTTTGAAGAAAGGTAAAGCTGCTGCTGCTACTGCTGGACAAGCTGAGGGAACTGTTGAGCCAAAGAAAGGGCGAAGGACTAAGGCCCCAGCTTCCCGCAAAAGAAAAACTGCTGAGACTCCTTCCAAAAATGTTGAGTCTCCAGCAAAACGACAGAAGTCAGCTAGTAAGTCAGCTGAGAAACGAACCAGGCAAGGTGAGCCTGGAACTGAGGAAACTGCTGAGCATCCTCAGAAGAAGCAGAAACCTTCTACACTGACTCCCCTCAACGCCATACCTACAGACTTTTTTGTACCGGGTGACTCTCACTTCACCCAGTATCAAGGTACAATAGCTGAGTCCGAAGAACATGAGGTACAATTGGATGATCATTTCATCTCACAAGTTGAGGAAGAACTTGATGGTGACAGTACAGAAGATGAAGAAGAAGAGGCCAGCGGTCAGGATGACGTTGAGGACTCTAAGGAGACAGCCAGTGAGCATGAGACTAAGCAGGCCAATGTTGGGTCTGCTGCTGGAGATGAGCAAGTACTTGATCAACACAATGTTGATCCAGTCCAAGAACAAGCTGACCAGCCTCATGATGAGCAACACGAATCTTCTCCTTCTCACTCAGGAGATCCTAGTCAAACTGTCACTCCACCTCGTAGAAGAAGAAAGTTGGTTAAGGCCAGTAAGAAGCCTGTTAGTGAAGATTTTGTGCCACCACCAACTCTTCCTGACTTTGTCATTTCAAAGACAACCAAAGACCCCTCCTCAGTAAAGCTCAAATTTTTTAAACGCCAACCAACCTCTACTGCATCGGCGTCATTAGAAAAGCAAGCCTCTGTTTCTTCTCAACAGGAACATGCCGACCAAAATGCTTCCGCCACCTCAACAAGTCAGGTTGAGCCGATTACTGTTCATGCTATTTCTTCAAGCATGGTGCCGACTCCACACACCTCTGCCGTCAGCACAGACAGTATTCGTATTACCACTTCTCCAACTCCACTCTCTGCCGATCAATCAACTATCCCAGAAACTCATGTGCAGATTGGTACAACACTTCCAGTCACTGACCAGGTCACTCCTTTCACTCCTCTTCCTTCTGGTCACACTGATGTCCCTGAAGGCTCTCAAAGCTATGTGAATGCCACTGAGTCCGGCAAAAAGCTCATTGACTCAGTTCAAGCGTTGATCAGAGACCTTCAACATTCCACTCCTCCTGCTGCTGGGTCTTCATCTATTGAGACTACTCAGCTCTCCCAGGTCACTCAGCTTCTCAACGAAGTTAAGGGACTCAAGGACTTGCTGAACATCATCCTCTCTTTTCAAGCACAGCAAGCTAAGCAGGATTCAATCGCCAAGCTGGCTGAGATCCAGCTGACAACTGTGCAACACTTGAACTCTTTACAACAACAAGTTCAGAAATTGTCAGCTGTGAACACCGACTATGCCACTTCGTCTGAAGTCAAGATGCTCTTTGCTCAGCTTCACACCGAGCAACTTAAGACAAATGAGCAAATGGTTTCTTACAATCAGTGCTCAATAGAGCAAATTGGTGAGGCTATTCACTTGCTTAATCTGAATAAGCAAGAGATGGATACTGACGCACTGAAACAGAATGAGATGCAGTCTATCATACAACAAACTTTCAACCACATTCGTCATAACAATATCCAACGTCAGTATTACGACACAGCCCTTTTAAAGACCTTTCACCAAACCTTTGCTGGTCTTACTGAAGCTCTCATCTGGCAAGGCAAAGCTCAAGCGTTTAGCGTTAATATGCTCAGTGCTACTGACCTCAACATACCCGAAGAGGTATCAACTGATGGAGTTGCAATTTTTGACGACGTCAATGAAAGCGCTGAGAAACTTAAGGAGCTGTCCCAAGAACTGACTCGAGCTGCCTTAACTGATGCCTTCAGACTTCCTCCTCCTGATGCTGACAAAACGGGGGAGAAAGAACAAGCAGCTAGAGCTCAGCATGAGCGAAGTCAGTCGCAACACAAGAAAAAGAAATAGATAGGCTAGCTCAGTATAGACTAAGTCAGATGTAATCTAAATGCCTTATCTATAAGTTTTGCTGTGTAAACACTGACTTCCATCAATATATCATATCTGCATCTTTTATTCCTATTCCTGAGTTATGATATATATTAATATATGTTACTGTGTACTGAGTCATTACGTATCTTCAATTAAATCAGCTATGTTTTATACTTATAAATCTTATTGACTGAATCAAATGCTGATAACATGTTTGACATTGTCCTATGTGCTTATAAAACATTGTTTGTTAAGAATCCATTGAACAACAAATTACTCAGCGCACTCTATATGATTAAACCTTCCGCTTTATACTGAGTAAATAGAATATGTTTAATAAACTGACCTATATCTAAAAACTGACCTTAGACTTACTCAATTAAACCTTTAAATGTTTAGAGTAAAACTAAGTCAGTAGCTCAACCCTTACGAGGGAGTTTGCTAAATTATACTAGGTCAACTATCATGGGGGAGCTCATACTGAGTTCCTCACTGAATAGTTTTGCCAACATCAAAATGAGGGAGTTTGTTGAAACATCTTTCCACATAATTTTGATTTGACAAAATTGTTTAAGTATAATTGAAATACATATTCTAAACACACTAAGTTTAAATGCTTTGATTTATTCTACTAATGTGTTTGTTCAATGTTGAGTTAAAATTGTTTATAAGACACAAGAATTAAAAGGCCCAAGCCCAATACGGAAGTCAAGGCCCAAGTCAAACAACTCAATACAACTCGGCCCGCGTTTGTTAAAACGCTGTCGCTTTAGACAAAACGCAACTCAGCAAAAGAAGGATCTAGAAGACCTTCGGAAACAACTTCAAGATGAAGCTGCTGAGTAGTCTCGACAAAGCGTACAAGACAGCAGCTGGCTAATGAAAACTTCCAGACAAAGTATTTCTACTTTGGGTAAAGTTCAGACGACACAGTATGCTGTCTAGTTGACTTTACCATAAAAGGAGAGACAGTCTACTGAGCTGACCGAGGACAGAAGATACACAAATCTGATTGGCCGAGAGCTCTGAGCAAGTCAGGATGACAACGACAGGAAGCCATTTTCCCTCCAACGGTTATTTCAAAATTCGAAATGACCGATGCCCAGACGTCTCTATAAATAGTGCCATCATAAGCTTCATTCTACACAGAACTTGATCAAGCCATTACGCTGACCAAATTTCTACACAAGTTCTGCAAGCAAAGAAGCAAAGCAAATCTTACACTACAATTCATATACTTGTGTAAAAGTCTAGAGTGATTCTTTCAATCGTCTAAAGTGTCTTAGCAAATCATTGTATAGGACAAAACACTTATCATTTCTAGAAGATAGAAAGGAGAGGCTGAGTACTCAGTTATAGTACTCAGCAAGAGATTAGGATTGAGTAGAGGTATAGAGGAAGGTACTCTTGTTATACTCAGTTGCTAAGATTGTAAAAGGTTTGAGGCTCTACCTTTAAAGAGCTCAGTAGAGGATTCGAAATCTCGGAACGTGTTCCGGGGACAGGACGTAGGCTTAGAAGAAGCCGAACCTGGATAAATCTGCTGAGTGAAGTATTTCTTACCTTTAACTCCTTATATATATTGCTTGCTTAAAATAACCAAAAACTGACCAAGTAAAGAGGTCAAGTAGAGTTGTGCGCGTTGAACATTTGAGCTCAGGAATAGACTCTAAGTGCTATCTCCTGACTCAAGCTAAGAAACTGACCTAGTCACCAGTTGACTAAGCTAGTATCTTGCTGTTTACTCAGCGCCGCTGTTAAAACCTTTTTCCTTAGAAAAAGAAGTCTGCCCTAATTGCAAAAAAGTTTAAATAGTTCCTAACCCCCCCTTAGAACTATACTTGCAACCTTATAAGGGACCAACAAGAATGCCCCAGAGCTCCGCTGAGAAGGAAGAACCCAACCCCAAATTCTGGGTGAACCCAGAAATCCAGGCGCCCCCCGCATCTCTAACAACACCTCCAGCCGCAATCTTACCATTGCTGAGGCAGGAACCATCAGTATTCAGCTTCACAACCCCCTCTCTTGGCCTGCTCCATCCCACGAGATGGACATCACAAATCTGGGAGGATCTGGCAAGGGACTCTCCTTTGAAACTATCGATAATAGAGGAAAGTTTTTTCGAGAAGAATTCAGCTAAGTTTGTCATAAACACAGTTTTATCTCCAAAAATCTCCTCGTTTCTCCACTTCCAAACTTGGTGACAGATAATCGCAAAGAAAATGTCACCATGCTCCATGTAAGAAAGTAACTTACCACTAATACCATCAGAGAACCAGTCGACCTCAGAATGGGCTATGAAGGAAGAGAAAATATGGTTGTGGGAGAATTTTCTTCCAAACCTCTTTACTTTTAGAGCAATCCCTAAGAGCAATCCCTTAGAGCAATCTACTGCAAGCTCCTGACTCAGCCAAATGCCTTATGTGCCTATCCGAATTAGTAAGAAGCCTGTCCTTAACGCCCAGCCACAGGAAACTCCTAATACGGTAAGGGACTTTGAGGGCCCAAATGGACTTCCAAACATCCGAGGGAGGATCGGACCTATTGAGGGAGAAAGCTTCAAAGGAAGATTTGCAAGAATAAACTCCATTGTTAGTCAGCGCCCAACAATGCCTATCCATGTCTTCCTCTTGATTACTCACCTTCACTCCCCGAATTCTAAGGAGAGTCTCTAGGCTAAAGAAAGTATCAAATTTTGACCAGATCCAGTCCCCTTCCGAGTCCACCACATCAGCAATCCTCCAGTTACGGATATCACTTGGTGGGAGGGAAGTACACACATCTACTAACTGTTTATCCCCAATCCAGGTATCAAACCAGAAACTAATGGATTTACCATTACCCACCTCTAGACCAACCCCCAGGCAGAACTCAGCAAACACAGCGCTAAGCCCTTTCCAGAGGAAGGAGCAATTGACAACTCTCTCCTTAGGGCCCCCAAAGATTTTGTCTTTCCGATACTTACCACAAAGAAGGCGAACCCAAAGAGAGGAGGGGCATTGCCACATACGCCAAAGGAGTTTCATTAGTAAAACTTTATTATTGTCCTTTGCTTTCCTAATGCCCAGACCACCAGAATCTTTTGGCTGGCAAACCTCACTCCAAGGCACTAGATGGATCTTTCTTCCCTCCGCAGCTTCCCCCCACAGCTTCCCCCCATAGGAACCTCCGGTTAATATTATCAAAATCATTAAGCACATGGTCCAGAAGCTGACAAGCCTGCATGATGTGATTGGGAGCTGCACAATTAACAGATTGAATTATCGTGAGGCGGCCAGCGAGAGAAAGAGTCTTGGCTTTCCACGTGGCACACTTCGTATTGGCTTTATCCAAAGTATCTTTGAAGGAGACTTTAGACACACACTCACTGTGGAGGGGAACGCCCAGATACTTCCCAAGAGAATCAGTAAGAGGAATACCTGACAGATCACTTAATCTTTTACATATTCTCGGGTTCATATTCTTTGAGCACATCATCCTAGATTTCTGGATATTAAGTTTCTGCCCAGAGGCCGAACAAAAACAATCCAGAATATCCATAATGACCCTCAACTGCTCCTCATTGCCTTCAAGAAAGATAAGGACATCGTCTGCAAAGAATAAGTGAGTCACCTGGGGACAGAAGCTGTTGATCGCCACTGGGTGGAAACTCCCATTATCAATCGCATCTTGAATCAGGTGAGAGAGCCTCTCCATAGCAATAACGAAAAGGAAGGGGCCCATAGGATCCCCCTGACGGATTCCCCTGCCCGAGGAAAACTCCTCCGACATATCCCCATTGACCATAACTTGAAACACAGGAGAAGAAATACATACCTTAATTAACCTTTTCCAGCTATCCGGGATTCTAGCTCTCTCAAGGCTCTCCATCAGGAAATCCCAATTGATTCGATCATAGGCGTTCTCCAAATCCAGCTTCAAAGCCACAATGCCTTTCTTCCCCTTCCTAATCTTCATCGTGTGGACCATCTCTTGGGCAATCACCACATTATCCATCATTTGTCTACCAGGCACAAAACTACCCTGATTCTGACAAATGACCGCAGGAAGAATGCCCCGAATTCTATTAGCCACAATCTTTGTAACTGTTTTGTAAAGAACATTACAAAGACTGATAGGTCTCATATGCAAAAAGGAAGAAGGCTTATCAATATTAGGAATCAGAATCAAGAGGGTTCTATTAACCAGCTCAATATCCTTCGAACCATTGAACACCCTTAAGATAAAATTATAGATGCCTTCCTTCACAACTTCCCAATGCTTATGGTAAAAGCCCACCGGCAGACCATCAATCCCAGGAGCTTTAAAAGCCCCAATGCTGAAGATGGCTTGGTCAATCTCTTTTCGGGAAATAGGTTGAAAGGCATCCTGACTACTTTCCTCACTGATTAGAGGAAAGGTAGCAACAGAGTGAGCCCCCTCCAGATGAACAGGTTCCTCTTTGAACAGATCCTTGTAGAACTCTATGGCCAGGTTCCGAATAACCTCATCTTCATAAACCCAATCACCATTAGAATCCTTAATGGCCTCAATTCTATTTCTCTGCCTTCTGATCAAGGTAGAAAGATGGAAGTACCTGGTATTACGATCCCCATCCCTAATTTAGGACTTTCGAGACTTCTGGAACCAAAGGAACTCCTCCTGCCTAAGCACAGCTTCCAGCTCCTTCTGAAGGGTACTGAGGAGGCCCTCCAGGCTGTGATCAAACCTCCCCTCCAACCTGCGTTGAATGCCCTCCATCCTCTTTAATAACTTGTTCTTCCTTCTAATAATATGCCCAAAGATGTTTCTATTCCACCCCTGCACATTATTCCTGAACCCTTCAGCAGCTTGCAGGACATTCGAATGAGGTTTCCAATTCTCGTGAACGAACTCTTTGAACTTAGGATGGGACTCCCAAGCCAACTGATACCGGAACGGTCTTTTACCCCTAGGACGCTTTCCTCTCAAAAGTCTAAACAAAATAGGACAATGATCCGAATGACGGAACGGGAGGTTCAACACAGAACACTCAGGGAAAGAAGTCTGAGCTAAAACATTAGCATAGACTTTATCCAACCGAACAAAGGTATTATTACGCTTCCAAGTGAATTTATGACCAGAAGCCCCCAGATCGGAAAGCCCACATAAATCAATACTATTCTTGTGGTTAAGGCAGCGATTGACATAATGATTGGAACCCCCTCTCTGATCACTCATAAAGGCGATATCATTAAAGTCACCCGCCACAAACCAGGGCTCAGAAATGCTGACACTCATAGAGTAGAGAACCTCCCAGAGCCGTTTTCGATTAGATAAGATAGGGTCAGCATACACAAGGGTAATCAAAAAAGGAGTATTGCCGGAGATACTCACTTTACAATGAATCTGATCTGGCCTCCAAAAAAGCCAAATCCCACCAGCCCGGCCAGTTGCCTCCGATCTAAC
Source organism: Euphorbia lathyris (assembly GCF_963576675.1). Lineage (NCBI taxonomy): Eukaryota > Viridiplantae > Streptophyta > Magnoliopsida > Malpighiales > Euphorbiaceae > Euphorbia > Euphorbia lathyris. Next base: position 25,065,211 of record NC_088910.1, on the reverse strand, counting down.
ACAGTACCAGTTCTTAAACTTCTTAACCACCTCATCTGCTTTATCTCCACTAATCTTAGTTTTCAAAAGATCAAAACAAGATGGATTAAACTGTTTAATAAGATCATTAATATGGATATGGGTAGCCTTGCTAGCCGCACCCCTAACATTCCAACATAACAAATCCATAGAAAGGAGGACAACTGACCACACCCCCACCCCTAAGCCAGGTATTTACTAGGGGCTCCTGAGAGCCTTGCCGAGGTACCCGCAGGCCCCCTCTTCTCTGGAAAAGCCATAATGTTTAAGGCACTTTTTTTTTTCCTTTAAGCTTTTTCATACTAGTTTTGTTAACTCCCATAGATTTCCCAATCCCAGGATCACTACCAAGAACAGGAATACTAACCTCATTTGATTTCTTCATCCTTCGAGTTGCAAGGGTCAGGGTCCCCCCTGGGCTTCATCTTTAGAGACAAAAAGTGGGTTAACAGATTCAACCACCTTCTCGACTGGATCCACAGACTCCAAACCTGGCATGCTCTGATCCATATGATTCTCCTCCTGGTCCGACTCTTGAACTTCCTTAATCATCAGGGCCCCAAATCTAGAACCAGGCATGACTGTTGAAGATGCCCCCGTCTCCCCCCTAGCTTTGAGGATAGGCTTCTCCTTGACATTTGGAATAACAGAAGTCTTTGATGGATAGGACTTGGAATTTGTGTTGATATCAGGAGGACGATTGTGAACAACTGAAGGTTGAGTTCTACGTCTAGTGGGCCTCTTTGCCACCATCCAGGGACCAAAGTTCCCTTCGTTCCCTTGGTTCCCTCCAGTTATCCCCACACTAATCTCAAACCTCTCCTTAACAACCTTCTCCCTTTTAGGGCACCCCTCCTGAGAATGACCATACATGCCACAATCATAACAAATGTTATGTAAGCCTTCATACTCAATGAAGAACACTTTATCATGAACACAGAACTTTGATAGCAAAGGTTTAGCCAGATCAACATCTATACAAACCCTAGCAAACTTTCCCCTAATGGCCCCAACTGTAGTTTTGTCCACGTGGTGGACCTTTCCAACCAGACCTCCTATTTTACTAAGAAAGTTTTCACTGTAGTACTCAATGGGAAGGCCCGGGAACCTTACCCAAGTCAAGATCCTGTTAACCGAATAGTCGTGAGGATTAAAATTAGGAACCCAAGGCCGTAAGGCCAAAACATGATTGGAAATGATATATGGGCCTCCCTTGATAACCGAATTATAATCCTCAACCCTGGTAAATTTAATGACATAGTAGTCATTTTCCAGGTCAGTAATACTGACTTTACCTTTCCTTGCCCACTGCGCTTGTATCCTTTGGGCAAAATTGTTAAAGCTAATTCGCTTACCCAGGACAGTAACTATTAAAAACACCTTCCACTTCTCTCTGAGCTCACGCTTCTCTGCAGCGAAAAGTCTAATGACCGGACAGAGAGGATCTTCCTGGCCATTCTCCTCCTCATCAGAATCTAAAATCGGCTCTTCCTCAACCACCCCCATAACCGTATCCTTCCAAGAGTTTTTACCAACCTCACTCATCTGAACCCTAGGTCTGGGGGAAACCACCTTCCCTCGAGCTCCTCCCTCAACACCAACCATATCCGATTTATTAGAAAAATCCCTCCCCGAGGCAGCCTGCCTCCCTTCCGCTGCCCGTGCCTGCCCATCGCTGCCCGAAGAAGTACACACCGCGCTAGGCACTACGCCGACAGCCCCAGCCCACCGCCCGGTCGAGGAGCCGGCAGCGCCCGGGCAGTGCCCGGCACTATCGGCGCAAAGCCCTGTGCCAGGTGTAAGGGGGGGAGTTTGGCCATAGGCAAACTCAACCCTAGTGGTAAGCTGTGTGAGAGAGTATGGGAACTCGGGAGGAGACACTTGGAACAGTAAAAAGACTTAAAGGGTGATCCGGGGAGCAACAGTATCAGAGGATGTTCCGTGGAGGAAGAGTACTCAAATGGAAACACTAGCGGATGTGAAAAGAATTTGTCAAAAACTTCACAACCCTTTGAAAAGTACTTCTGCTAGCGCCAACGAAGAAAGCTTATAATTGCAGCGCAAGAAAAGATCTTCAGTCAAAGATGTTCAAGTCGCAGGCTACAGAAATAGCAAAGTAATGGTCGGAGTGGAAACCATCTCTAGTGACAAGTGAACAATGTGAAAACTCAAGTAAAGGATGGTTGAAGTTCAAGCCGTCCTTAGAGAAAAGCGAGCAGTGTAGAGACTCAAGTAAAGTTCAAAGGCAAGCAGAGATCAGTGGAAGAAGGCCGACAGCTTAGCGAAACATTAGTGACACTCAAGCCAAAAGGGGAAGCTTTCGTCAGAAGAGGCAAACCCGATCAACAGGGACGTTGATCCTCTAAGTGGGGGAGAGTGTAAGGGGGGGAGTTTGGCCATAGGCAAACTCAACCCTAGTGGTAAGCTGTGTGGCGTATGGAGCTTACCAACGTACGCGGATGGGAGGACCCGAGTTGGTATAAGAAACACTATAGGGGGACAGGGACTACCCTGGCGTATGGATCTCCGCCGCCCCCGGGGTCAGTAATCGGTACTGGCCTAAGTGATCCGCCCTAGTCTACTAGAGACTAGGAGAGTCGGGCATACGTCCTTCGGGAAGGAAGGCGGATGTCTCCGTAGGGTGGAACCCTACGGACATTATGGGGGCCGGTGAGTGCCCCATAGTGCGAGCTCATTCTAGGGCGAGGCTCGCCCCACAGAGAGACCCTTCCGGGACGGAATACCGACAGAGGCATTGACGGGACCCTTCGGTAGGAGTTGGCTGGCCGAGACTTAGGGAAGTCAAGGCGCCACACGGGGCTTAGGCCGGGCCTAGGATTACCCCCGTGACACCAGGCACCCCCCGCCCCGCATCTCCTCCCAAGATTGGGGGTGCCTTGCCCCCGGCATCTGTAACCAGTGCCGCCCGCGGATCTCGCAGATCCGCCTCCAGCCGCAAGGGCGCCTCCCGTGGCACCGCCCCATCCTTGCCCACGAACCCCTTGCCGACGCCCCGATTCTCCCCTGCATCCAATCCGCCGAGCGCCCCACCCCGATCTCCTCCAGGCGTACGCCCTCCACCATCCAGACTAGGGCTGCACAAAACAAACCGGAAAACCGAAAAACCGATTTCCAAAACCGAAACCAAACCGAAAAATAGGTTAACCGTAACCGATGGACTAGTGTACGATTTTTATTTTAAAAACCGATGGTTAACCGAAACCGAAAAATAAACCGATTATGTATTAATACACATAAAACTAGTATAAATATATGTAGAAATTTAATTATCAATCTATTAATATACATATTTGTATTTATTTTTTAAGTTAAAAATATTAAAATAACTTAAAACTTTTTTTTTTTTGGCAATTTTGTTAATTAAATTTAATTTACATTTTTTATTTAATATTTAAATAATTATATACTTATTTTAAAGTGAATAATTATAGATGTAAAGTGATATTTGCTACGAAAAGTCACTAATGGTTAACCGACCGAAATATAGGTTAACCGACCGAAGTTTATATTAACCGAAATATGGTTAACCGAATTAAATAGACTGGTTAATGGTTTTTATTGATGGACTGGTTAACCGACCATGTGCACCCCTAATCCAGACACTCCTCACCCCTCTCGCCCCATCCCACCAGGCCGCCGCCCCCTTCCCTGCCGCAAACCCCCTCCTGATCCGACCAGAGACCAGCTACCTCCAGCCCCTCGCCGCCCACAGCCCCCCTATCCCTAGATCTATCCCTAACTCGCTTCACCATAAACCCTAGCCGAGAGAGAGAGAGAGAGAGAGAGAGAGAGAGAGAAGAATTTCTTCTTTATTATTAGTAAAGAATGTAATTTTTTGAATAGATAAAAAATGTAATTTGTGGGATATTATATTGAAAGAGAATGTATCAAAGTTTAATATGAAGAAAATGACACATGTACTTATTATGCTTCGATGTTATTAGAAATTGGAGGTTTTGGTATCTCAACTATAGACAAATACTCATAATCACATAATTGGATATATAGCTTTGACTGTATCCATGAACAAATACCAAAGCCTACATTTTAAATTATTTGCTCAAAAGAGATTATATAAAGGATTGTCAGTAAATTATATTATTTTACATTCAATCTTGACAAATTGTCATTATTTCTCAAAATCAATGGCTTACTCTAGGGTTAGAGCTTAATTTCAATTTTATGCTTACATTTTCAAAATTTGTAATATTACTTTATCTTATTAGTAGAGTAATCATTTGATTTTTTTCATTTCACAAAAATTTATATATATATTATTTCATCATAACATAATCACGTGCATTGCACGAGGTTTCATACTAGTTATTATCTTACACCTCATCATTTCTCTACCCACCTTTATCTTTTCCTCGTCAAGCTCTCTTCGGTGTGAGCAAGATAGGTCATATGAAGTTATTACGTGCATTCACTAGATCTTGATTCATGTTTGGTGGAGCTGATGCATAAGGAATGTTCGAGGATGGTGAGATTATAATGCTATTTAGCTGAGTCATGGCGCAAATCAATTTAGTCCGCATTCACTGCACCAATCTATGTGAGGAATTATGAATTGAGTTTGTTGGGTCCACTGGTTGTTTGAGATAAGAAATAAAAGTGGTCAAATAGAGGCTAAAAACCCGCGATCCCGCTCCTGAGCCTAAGTCAATGATGAGAAATGGTGCTGAGGAATATGTACACTTGGGTGAGTAAATAGAAATATAATACTTTTTAAGTATTGTGTACATTGTATTTATAGAAGATCTGTGTTGTGCGTCCTAAATGTGAGCAGAGGACCACATGACATTTATTTAATGGGAAGGTTAATAACAACTTCATCGGGGCTCCTGTAATTCTACTAATCCTAGTGTAAGACATAGGTCAGAATGTATGTGACCTATAAGACCCTATTTGACTGGGCTACGTAGTTTTAATGGTTATACTTAAGGGTGAGAGTGTTTCATTGATCCACGTGTATTCTTGAATAATAACGTAATATCTAACATATTAAATATTTTTAACAAGGCTCTATTTATGTAGCGTTACATCAACATCTATTTGTTATGCATGTTTAACTATTGATTCGGGATATGAATCAGGGCCTGAAGGCCTAGGAGGGCCCAAAGCCCAGGCACCCTCTATAAATACACAGCTCATCTTGGGAATCCGGGCGGGTAACTCTTTCTATCTCTTACACAATTGATTAATAGACACTCTTGAGCTACTAATTGTCTTGCTCGTCGGAGTATCCGCAGGGACCTTTCCCGGCGCAGGGACGAGCCATCGGCAACCAGACATCATCACCGAAGGCCAGGATCACTGTGTTCGCATCCCAGATTATTTGGTGCGGTGAGCGTGGACTACAAGTGACTCCAGAACTTTAAACGAGATGCAAACCCCTAATGACTCGGCTCCAACTGTAGTACCCGAAGCTGGAGCAACCAGCTCCATGACGCACGCCGGAGGCGTGATCCAAAACCTTCTGATCTCCCCCAGAAACCTTGGGCCTTTAATGGAGGAGGTAAGCCCTGAAGAGGAGGATACCTTTAACACCACTCAACTCCTCAGTGCAATCCAAGGTTTTCAGACGACCCAGGCCGTACACACGGTGGCTCAGATGAAGATCATAGACCAGCAGAGAAGCCTGCAGGAGGAGAATGCCAAAATTTGGTAATACCTTAAGGAGGCGGCAGAGTTACAGAAGGAGGGAGCCTTGCCAGAACAGGCCCCAGAAGCGGTGGTCATCGCGGGAAGAGGAGCCGGGGCCGTTGCGACCAGAGAAGGCGAGGAGCGGCGAGAGGGGACTACAGTCGCGAATAGCGAAGAGTTGTTGGAACTGAAGATTCAACGTTTTCTTGACAAAAGGACCCTCAGGGGTGTAATGGGAGGAAGCATCACCTCTAGCAAAACACCACTGGTGCAAAGGATTATCGAGAAGAGGTTCCCGCGCGACTGGAAAGCTCCTCGACTAGCCCAATATTCAGGGACCGAGGATCCTAACGACCATGTGGCATCGTTCATGAGCACCATAAATTTATACTCAAAGGATGAGGACATCATGTGCAAGGTCTTCCCCACCACTCTCTCATCCAGTGCGCAGGAATGGTATCGGGGACTTGCCCCGGAATCCATTGATTCTTTTGATCTCCTAAAGGACCTTTTCCTCTCCCGCTTTGCCGCAGCGGCAAAGGTCAGGAAAATCAGTTCGGACCTCAATGGGCTCAAACAGCGAACAACCGAGCCTCTGCGCAATTTCCTATCAAGGTTTCATCACATGGCCTCGCAAGTTAAAGGCCTCAACCTGGAGGTGGCCCATGATGCCTTAGCGAAGGGGGCCACTTGCGAGCCTCTAAATCAGAAGTGTTTCCGAAAGATGCCAAGATCTTTCGAAGAGCTGATGACCATGGCACAGACGTTTGTCCGATACGATGATTGTGACTGACCCACCAGCTACGAGGAGACAGAAAGGGACAAGGCCAAGGGTGACACGCACAAACAGGATAAAGGCAGGGCGATCCCAGAATCGGGTGAGGAGGCCCGAGTCCGTAAGGAGGCTCCGATGCCCTTTCCGGCCCGAGCCGAGCGCGCCAACCCGAAGCGAAGGGGAGATCGATCCCGGGGCAAGGAAGTGCATTACGCCATTCAGAATCAACCTCGCCGATTCACACAGCAGGTCCCGGCCGGAGACAAGGGCAAAACCCGGGCAGAAAAAGAATACTGCAAGTATCACAGATCCTCTGGACACTCCACGGAGAACTGCTATCAACTACAAAAGGAGATCGAGCGGATCACGGAGCAGGGAGCACCACCAAAGGCGAGCAGGCAAAGGGAGCAAAGCCCGAAGCAGAGGGAAGCGGGGCGAGCAGAGGAGCCAAAGAGGCCAAGGTACCATGGGGAAATACACGTCATAAGGGAAGGAGCACCGGCACTTTTCGCACCGCCCGAGTGCTCCCGTAAGAGAAAGGCGATCGGGCAGACGCTAACGGTGCAACCTCCACTCCGTACCAGCCACTAGGAGGCCCTTGTTGTCACCATTAGCATCGCAGGTTTTAAAACTCACCGAGTGCTTGTAGACACCGGAAGTTCGGTGAATTTGCTCACCTGGGCAGCACTCCGCGCAATGAAGAATACTCGCACCGCCCTCTGGGCCGGGACTTTCCCTTTGGTTGGCCTCTCAGAAATCAAAGTGTCGGTAAAAGGAGTTATTACACTACCGACTATTTTGGCCGAAGGGGTCGAGAAAATCGAGAATACCGCAGAGTGGGTGGTGGTCAATATCCCCCTGGCTTATAATGCTATTATCGGAAGGCCTCTTCTGGCCGCCCTGAGGGCCACGGTGGATATCTCTGGACTATGTTTGACTTTGCCCCTTCCGCGTGGAAAGATCACCATCCAGGGAGATCGTATGCTGGCCAAAAAGTTGCAATGGGAGGCGACTCAACCTCGAACATCGGTCTACCTAGAGGACGGTCTGATGGACATGAGGGGTTACAATCCCATGCCCATTGAACCATTCGATGACTGTATCCTCGTGGATAACAAGATAGTGAAAATGGGAATGAAACTCGCTTCCCCGCTGGCCGAGGAGATCAAGGCTGTTCTAGCAGAGCATTCGGATGTGTTTGCCTGGTGCACCGGGGACATCACGGGGGTCGCACCAGAGAAAGCAATGCACAAGCTGAATATCGACCCCTCTGTCGAACCAATGAAGCAAAGGATGCGAGTGCAGGCAAAGGACAAGCAGGCGGCAGTAAAAGCGGAGATCGACAAACTCCTAGCTGTAAAATTTATCCGCGAGGTCAACTATCCTGACTGGCTTTCTAACGTTGTACTTGTAAAGAAAGCCAGCGGAAAGTACCGCATGTGTGTAGATTTCACGAATGTCAATAAAGCTTGCCCCAAGGATTCTTATCCGCTGTCTAACATAGATCAACTCCTCGATCAAACTGCTGGTCGCAAGATCTTGTCTCAGTTTGACGCCATCGTCGGTTTCCAGTAGATACCTTTGGACCCTGCCGACGCCGAGAAAACCTCTTTCATTACACACGAAGGCACATATTGTTATAATGTCATGCCTTTCGGGTTAAAGAATGCAGGGGCCACGTACCAGCGTTTGGTAGATAGGATGTTCGCCCATCTCATTGGTAAGACAGTACAGGTGTACATCGACGACATGGTGGTCCTAAGCACCGAAGAGGGCGACCATTCGCGAGATTTAGCAGAAGTTTTTAAAATCTTCAGAGCCTATAACCTCAAGCTGAATCCGAAAAAATGTTTCTTCGGAATTCGCAGTGGCAAATTTCTAGGTTGCGTGGTATCAGAAAAGGGCATCGAGCCTAACCCCGCAAAAATCGAAGCAATTCTAGCAATGGAACCACCACGCGATCTGCAAGGGGTACAAAGGCTCAATGGAAGAATCATCGCTCTGGGACGTTTCATCTCCTGCTCGGCGCAGTGATGTCTCCCATTCTATAAAGCAATCAAGAAGGAGCACCCCTTTAGTTGGTCTACGGATTGCCAGGCCGCGTTCAACGCCATAAAAACTTTCCTCGCAACACCCCCTCTACTCTCGGTGCCGAAACCAGAGCAGGACATTCACTTATATTTCACCATCACGGATGAAACGGTAGGGGTCGTTTTAACTCAAGAAGAGGGGACAGAGCTTTTTCCAATCTACTTCCTGAGCAGAGTGCTGAAGGGAGCCGAAATCCGATACTCCGAGGTGGAAAAAGCCCTATTCGCCATCACCCAAGCTTCAGAACGTCTGAGACCATATTTCCAAGCGCACACGATCATGGTCAGGACCAATTATCCGCTAAAAAAGGTCGTACAAAGACCAGAGGTTTCCGGGCGTATCACCAACTGGTCCGTTCGTCTCTCCCAGTTTGACGTCCGTTTTGAGCCCCGCACGATGATCAAGGCTCAGGCGTTATCTGATTTTATTGTCAAATTTACCGGCTGTGCTAGCACCAAGCCTACGACAATGGCAGCTCGCACTGACGATATCTGGACTATGAGCATTGACGGGTCCTGCGCTCTCGGACGGGCAGGCGCTGGTATAGCCATTCAAGGACCCGGCAATCTCCACATGCGGTACGCCGTCCGGTTAAATTTCCCGACCACTAATAATCAGGCCGAATATGAGGCCTTGATCGCCGCCCTTCGGCTATCGAAAGCAATAGTGAGCGGACGGCTGATAATATGCTCGGACTCGAAGCTTGTCGTCAACCATATCAACGGCGCTTACCAGGCAAAGGACCCGCCAATGTGCCAATACCTGGCCCTCGCCACATCCCTACTCAATGATCTCAAAACAAAAGGAGTAGCCCTTGACCTGGTGTTAGTGCCGCGAGAGGAGAACGAGGAAGCAGACACTATCGCTGCTCTTGCAGCAGGCGAACAGTCTAGTGACCCGCTCACCTTAATCGAAATTGTAAGTGCCCCAGCTATTCGCACCGAGAGTTCACTGCGGATCGACTCAGCAGATGCCGCGGTAGGAGGATGGAGAAGCCCAATTATCGGATACCTTCAAGATGGGACACTCCCAGCAGATCGGACAGCGGCATCCCTCGTCGTCCGGCGTTCTTGGCGTTATGCATTACATGATGGCTTACTTTATCGCAAATCTGCCACGCATCCCTGGTTGCGTTGTGTATCCGAGGAAGAGGGAGATCACTGTCTTAAGGAAATTCACCAGGGCGTATGTGGCTCGCATCAGGGCGCCCGAACAATTGCAAAGAAGGCCCGGCTCCAGGGTTTCTACTGGCAGACCATGGATTCCGACGCAACGTGTCTGGTCCGTAGTTGTCAGGCATGTCAACTACACGCCAATACCCATCATGCCCAGGCGGCTCCATTCAAAGGTATCATCACACCATGGCCATTCACGGTATGGGGTATCGACCTGCTAGGCCCTTTCCCAATGGCTTTAGCACAAAAGCGTTTCGTGGTCGTGGCAGTCGACCACTTTACCAAGTGGATCGAAACTGAAGCCCTTGCCAAGATAACCGCTGACAACGTTATCAGTTTTCTCAAACGAACAATTATTTACCGATTCGGGGTCCCTCACTCCTTTATCACTGATAATGGGAGGCAGTTTGACTGCAGTCAGTTTCGCGATTTCTGTGCAGATTGGGGTATCAAAGGACGGTACACGTCGGTAGCTCACCCTCAGAGCAACGGCCTCACGGAGGTAAGCAACCGAATGCTCCTTCAGGGATCAAAGCACGTTTAACCGACCAAGGCAGGGCATGGCCCGATCACATTGCGGCAATCTTATGGTCATACCGCACCACCCCTCATACGGGAACAGGACGTACCCCCTTTTTCCTCGCCTATGGGGCAGAAGCAATGGCACCATCTGAAGTCATTCTTCGCTCCCCCCCGACAGACCAGTTTCGAAGAGGTCGACAACAGCGCGGAGCTCAGGGAAGCCGGCGACCGACTCGAGGAAGAGCGCCTTAATGCTCTTTTGCATATCACGGCCCATAAGCAGAACATCACGCGCTATCACGATAGAAGAGTTCGCCCCCGCACTTTTCAGGTCGGAGACCTTGTGCTCAGAGACGTCGTGGCTGCCCAATCCCCTTTAGCTCAAGGAAAGCTCGGCCAATCATGGGAGGGACCGTACAAGATTGACACTGTTCTCCATAATGGAGCTTACAAAATCACCTCTTTAGACGGGATGGTTTACGACAATAGCTGGAATATCCAAACGTTAAAGAGATATTATCAATAACTTGTACACGAATCACGATTCATAGAGATGTTTTGGTTACATCGTCTATCATTTTGTTAACGATTTTGAGCGAGCAGAACCCTATCGCGTTCTCCGCCAACTAAGCATTCAAATGCTAGCGCCAGGCTCTTCGATCATATCGAACGCCTTCTACGTCGTCTAACTACCATTTTGTTAACGATTTTAGGTGAGCAGAACCCTATCGCGTTCTCCGCCAACTAAGCATTCAAATGCTAGCGCCAGGCTCTTCGATCATATCGAACGCCTCCTACGTTGTCTAACTATCATTTTGTTAACGACTTTGAGCGAGTAGAACCCTATTGCGTTCTCCGCCAACTAAGCATTCAAATGCTAGCGCCAGGCTCTTCGATCATATCGAACGCCTCCTACGTCGTCTAACTATCTATTTGTTAACGACTTTGAGCGAGCAGAACCCTATCGTGTTCTCCGCCAACTAAGCATACAAATGCTAGTGCCAGGCTCTTCGATCATATCGAACGCCTCCTACATCGTCTAACTATCATTTTGTTAACGATTTTAGGCGAGCAGAACCCTATCGCGTTCTCCGCCAACTAAGCATTCAAATGCTAGCCTTACGGCTCTTCGATCATATCGAACGCCTCCTACATCGTCTAACTATCATTTTGTTAACGATTTTAGGCGAGCAGAACCCTATCGCGTTCTCCGCCAACTAAGCATTCAAATGCTAGCCTTACGGCTCTTCGATCATATCGAACGCATCCTACATCGTCTAACTATCATTCTGTTAACGATTTTAGGCGAGCAGAACCCTATCGCGTTCTCTGCCAACTAAGCATTTAAATGCTATCGCCAGGCTCTTCGATCATATCGAACGCCTCCTACATCATCTAACTATCATTTTATTAACGATTTTGAGCGAGCAAAACCCTATCGCGTTCTCCGCGAAACAAACATTCAAATGTTAACATCAGGCTCTCCGAACATCTCGAACGCCTAATACGTCATCTCACAATCCCACATTATGAACGATTTGGAGTACGCAGAACTCCGCCCCTTTCTTCGCTCCATTTCATTTATAAATAAAATAATAAAACTCTTCGAGCATCTGAGTATAACATCCGAATGTTATCGTTCGAGACTCTCCACAATATTCAAGTCATCTCACATGAAAGACGCATAGATTAAAATAAACTCGCAAACTACAAGATCAACTACGATATCAAACTACAAACAAGGTCATTCCTGCTACAAAGAGCCATTACAAACATTCCTATGGCTACAGCAAACGGATAAGCAACCCTGACACATTCAGGTAGATTGAGGACGATCAGGGTTCAATTTGAAGGATAAGAAATCATCCATACAACTATATAAGAGTATTCCGAGCGGGTGAATCTGTTTCTACCTATGCCAATTTCTCTAAATTTTATCCTATTGTCAACCTTAACTTGGCAAGGGAAGAGAAATTTTTAGAGATGATTGCAAATTTGTGAGTGAATGGGTAGCGGAGCAGTTTATAAATTGGGAAGGGGGAGAGAAGCAGTTTCGAGTATTTGGAGGAACTGCATTAAACAACAATAACTAATTATATTTGCATACTTTTAGAAATTTACCAAATTCTACTGAAATCGGACATCCAAGATATCTATTTCTTCAATTGTGGCATTTATTTGATAGTTCTCCTTCATGGTGTTGTTGAACAGTAAGAACACAATTAGAGAGAGATATGGATCCGCAAAAGAAAATTCTAGGAAAAGACAGTAAATCCAATTAGGAGAGGAGGATGCAATGGGCAGAGAAGAAGAAGTTGAGCAAGGAAGTAACATAATCGAGAGAGGGCGAAGATTAAGGGAATGGGGAAGTAGCCGTTGAGAAGTTATCCATATAGGTTAGAATAAAATCATGGAAATTGGATGCGATGTGATAAAAATAAATATAATTCTAAAAAAAATTGAGAAAATTCCATGTCAGCAATTTGTAAGCATCTTTAAGTATATAGATAAATTAGGTAGAAAAAATAAAAATTAAATTAAAAGAAGAAATAAATAGAAAGAGAAATTAAAAAAAAAGACAAAAATACTTTAGTAATCATTTAGATTGTTTAACACCATTAATTAATTTGGGCTATTTTTTATTAACAAAATGAACCTCAATACCACTATTTGTCAAGTTTTGAAACACATGACTGTATTTGAAAATGACCGAAACCACATGATTTATTTTTGTACTTTCTAGTTATAATTATTATTAGTTTATATATAGGAAAAAATACGAAAAAAATACATGTGGTTTGCCCAATTTTCAAACAAAAGCATGTGGTTTAAAAATTTATAAATAAAGGTCTGTGGTATGTTTTATTTACAAAAAAAAGTATTACAATTACACAGTTAAGTTTTGATTATAACCAAACACATTTTTATCTTTTAAAAAAATTATTCTTACATATAAGCAAAACACAACACCCGAAAAAAAACTTCCTAAATCGAAACAATAAATAATATGGTGGAATTTTATGTTTTTTACAAATCTAACAATTTATGAACTAAATTGATATTTAAGTTCATTTTACACAGTTGCAATTTGATTTTAGAATCTATGTTTTGCAATATATAAATGTAACTGAAAAAAAATTAAAAGATGCTCTTATTGTCATCAATTACTTAAAAGTTTAATTTTAAATACTTTGTTTTGTAAAAAAAACATACTACATACCTCTGTTTACAAAGTTTTAAACCACAGACCTCAATTTACAAATAAGGCAAACCACGAACATTTTTTTCGTACTTTACCATATATATATATATATATATATATATATATATATATATATATATATAATAAATTTGGTATTAATTTCATTTCCGACAATTAAAGAATCAAACAATTTTTTATATGTAAAAAAACCCAAACAACTTTAAAGGATATGGTTTCCGTTTTCGGTTAAACCAAACAAAGTAAAAAAATAATTATTTCCATTCTGATTCTATCATATTGCGGTAATAATTCCAATTTTAAACCAAATGCACCCTTATTTTAATTCAGTCCAACTTAAGTTTAATGTAAATATAGCATATTAAGCTGAATTTTAGATAAAATAATTATATGTAAGCTAGGTCTGATCTAGGGATGGCAACGAGTACTCTACCTGCGGGTATCCGATACTACCCGACCCTAATGGGACTACTCGTACCCTGTATAAAAGGGTATGAGACGGGTATGTGATCAAAATCATTACCCGTTAGAGTAATGGGACGGGTATGGGAATACCCCCTAGGGTACCCGGTACCCGTTACCCGTCATAATTTTTTTATATATTAAAAAATATTATTACGTTTTAGATGTAAGATGTGAGATTTGAACACCAACTTTTTATTTTTCGACCATTAAATGATACCACTAAGCTACTTTATTTTTATTGATTACGGTTTAATTTGTTCAATTTATAGATGGATGATTTATTAAAATTATATTTATTAAATTTGTAATATTTTTTGCTTTATTTATTGATTTTTAACGGGTAAGGGTACCCGTGGGTACCCGTGAATTAAATGGAACGGGTATGAGATGCAAAATATATACCCGTTAAAATAATGGGAAGGGTATGTGTAATTAAAAAATAAACGGGTAAGAGTTTGAGATTGACACTACCCGTGGATACCCTACCCGTTACCATCCCTAGTCTGATCCAACCCATCAATAGAATAATAGTCACTAAAAAATCAAACAACTTTTTATATATAAAAAACCCAAACAACTTTGAATTGAAGGAATTGCTTTCTTTTTTTTTTTTTTTTTTTGAAACAAAAGATGATATTCATTCCTTAAATCGAATCAGCAACAATAGTCTCCTGCAACCAAACCGGGGCAGAAAAAGACACAAACTCGCTAGCATTGGACAGGGCATGTCGTGCAACAACATGAGCTCCCCTATTCGCTAGGCGTGGAGAGAAAGACACTTTATAATCGTGTCGACAACTTAACAAAGACTTACAATCCTGAATAATTGACCCATAAACTGACAAGTCTGGATCAGACGAATTGACACTATTAACTACAATTAACGAGTCACTTTCAAACAAAACATTAATACAATTGAGATAAATACACCAGTGCAATGCATCTCGTAGAGCTAATGCTTCAACTTCCCTGATATCTTCAATAAATGGGATTAGGCGGCTACGACAAGCCATAAAAGATCCATTGGATGATCTAAGTAAGGCTCCCACCCCACTTCGAGCCTCACCTTTAAAAGTAGCTGCATCACAATTGCATTTGACAAAGCCAAGAGGGGGGCGAGACCAACTAGTATCTCGTACCTGTGCCGCAGTCAGCCGCGGTGTGTGCTCATGGCTATGGGCAACCGTGCCGGCGGTTTCGGTTGCGTTGTTGGTAATGGTAAGGGGCGACCGGTACTGCGCAGGAGGACGGACAGGGGCCGGGACAACCACCTGAGGTCCCAGGATCGGTCGGTGCTGTGCGGTGAAGGCATCTACGTGGGCCGCTGAGTCCATAGGCGGATGATTGACAACAATCGGTAGATTCTTCAGCTGGGAAGGAATTGCTTTCTGTTGTCGGATTAAACTAAATAAAGTGAAAAAATATTTATTTCCATTCTAATTCTATCATATTCTGATTATAATTCAACCAAATACATTCTTATTTTAATTTAGTCCAACTTAAGTTTGATGTAAATATAATCTGAATTTTGGATAAAATAATTATATGTAAGTACGACCCGATCCAACCCATCAACAAAAAAAATGGTCATTAACATTGTACATTCAAAGGGTAAATTACACTTATGGCCACTGAACTTTACCCATTTTCATATTATAGCCACTGAACTTTATTTTTTCTCAGTATGGCCACTGAACTTTATAATTTTTAACACCGGTAGCCACTTAACGTCTGAACACGACCGTTGACGGCTAAAAATAAAAAATTCAAAGCGTTAATTATTTGGGTGCTGTTTGGTTAGAAGAGAGAAAATGAATTTTTAGAGAAAGAAAACTCCAAAAAATATGATTTTTGAAAATAAGAAATGTGGTTTCATGGTAAATATCGTTATGAAAAACTTTAATTTTTGAATATTTTCATTTTGAGATCTTTAACGATCGTTAACGGTCATTTTGAAAAATTAGTTAAAATTGAGTGGCAACCGGTATTAAATAGTATGAAGTTCAGTGGCCATACCGGGAAGAAATGAAGTTCAGTGGCTATAATGTGAAAAAAGGTAAAGTTCAGTGGCCATGGGTGTAATGTACCCTAAATTCAAATGTATACATCTCCTGATTTAGATCGAACGGCTGTAAACTAGTAGGTCACCGATACTTCCGCACCGCCCTGTTACTTGAGACAATTGTAGAAAACAAGGAATTAGCAAGACCGTGGTTGGTTCGAATTTTAATTGGCAAGTCGCCATTGCCACCCGGGATCCTGTTCTATTTCTTTCTCCGACTCAACATCCCGGAAAGTTTTGAATCTGACTTTCAAACCTGGGATAGGAAGAAATAAGCTTAGCTTGGAGAAAATTGATTAACTTCAGGCGCGAAGATAGAGTATAATGGTCAACTCATCGGTGGTGAACACCTATCCTCTGTCCAGCTATACATTCGGCACCAAAGAGCCAAAGATGGAGAAAGATACCTCCGTTGCTGATCGTCTTGCTCGCATGAAAGTCAAGTAACCTTTCTCTCACTCACTCTCTTTCGCTCGCTTTTTCACTTTTACTAGTTGAACTATTGAAAACCCTAGATAAACCTCCGCACTCTGTCTGATTCTGGAGGTAGATCACTGAAAGGAAACGTTTTGAATCTTTTACCATTGTGCTGCATTTCGTTTGTTCTTAGGTTAATGAAATACTGACAATAACTTCGACCTTAGTGCGGTTGTATTTGTAATTGATCAGTGGTTAGAAACCCTAGTTTTTGTTTCCCCTCGAATTCTACCTGGAATTGGGAACTCCATGTCGCGTTTGCATGTCGCACCGAGCAAAAAATGGCTTAACCTTCAACCTGGTTTCTTAGTTTGCTTCTGAAAAATCTTTCATTCAGTTTGACAACTTCGACAAACAATACTAGAAAATGTTAGGATGCGGTGGATCTCCTGCATAAATATGATCTGTATTTGATTATTCATGGGATTCTGTTTTATAGCTATATGAAGGAGGGGATGAGGACAAGCGTTGAAGCAATTTTACTGGTAAATGCTCATTTGATGTTCTTCAGTTATGTGTGTTAATAGATTTCAAGATGAACGTTATCCTATCAGTCCTTATTGCTTGCAGTTCACCTTATTGTTGAATTTGTGGTATTTTACATGTTAAATTGTGATGTATCTATTATATTTATTTGAAGTTTTGAATTTCATTTCATTATAGATGATTAAATTGACCGTCAGCCGTATTTTGTTTCTGAACAATTTGGCTTCTAAACAAAAAATTTAGCATTATGAGAAGAACTTTGAGGATGATTATGCTGTTGTATTTTCTTTTTGAAGAATCATTTATATAATCTGATAGCTATAAAAGGTGAACCTCTATAAACTTCTAGCTACTACTGTATTTTATTAGCATCTTGTTTTTTCTATCTAACTCAGGGAAATAAAAATTACAGTGAGGCTTGTGGTTTGTTACAGTCATGGAATGAAAGTTAATATAGTTTGCGACTCACATGTTGAGCTATCTTTGAGGTGGAATTATTTGTTATTTAGTACTGAAGGTGTATTGTTTCAATTGCACTATCCTCTCTCTTACACTCTCCACCTTCATTACCTAGTTGGATACCTGCGTTTCTGTTTTCTAAAACTTCACTTTGAGACAACTGTTAGATTTTCTTGAAAAGCTGAAAGACAAACAATCTTCTAATAATTTGTTTTTGTTGGGTTATGGTGTGTGATGTGTGTGATCCATTTGCCCCAGCCTATGGGTAGCCCATTATCTGTACTGGCCAATGATATAGATAGGGTCATGGGCTCAATTGCACTATCCTCTCTCTCACTCTCCACCTGCATTACGTAGTTGGATACCTGCATTTTCTGTTTGCTAAAACTTCATTCTGAGACAACTATTCGATTTTCTTGAATAGCAGAAAGATAAACAATCTTTGGGAAATTTGTTTTTGTGCGGTTATGCTATGTGATCAATTTGCCCGAGCCTACGGATAGCGCATTGTCTTTATTGGCCAATGATATATGGAGTCATGGGCTCAATTTAAATAGGGTTTAAATTTAAATTTTATTGTTTTATCCAGATTCCAGAACAATAATTATCTACATGAAGGCCTTCATTGGCAAATTTTCCAATTGATCAGCATGCCCATCTCCATGGTGTATTTATTACTATTAGCTAATCTTTAGTCCTTAGTAGGATGCTTTTATTTTTTTTAGTATGATCTATTTTAACGTGGATATTTCAGCAGAAGTTCTGTTTTTAACTTAGCAAGTTTATTTATCTCATATATTTTTGCCCAAAGCAAAAAATTATTCTCATTGCCTGTTCTTTCCTCTAAGAATCTTTTTTTTTTTTTTCAGAACTTTGACAAAGAATCACCTAGAAAAAATGTAATAGTTGGCTTTTGTAGGTTTGAAATTTGAAGATTGTGTTATGAACATCTGCCCCTAATATTACAAGTTCAAATGATTACAGAAATCCTTTTTCTCTTTAAGCCATAAAGTTATCTTTGCAAGGATTTAAAAAATAGTAATGTCAATTCAATTTGGCTATGTTCTCAAATAGTGGTTTTCTGTGATTTACGACCCTTCTATATATTATATTTTGCCAACGGGGGTTTGTTTCAAGACTCAATCAAATAGTTGGGCGTGATAGCGAGTGCACTATAATCTATAGGGTTTCATTCCTGTTACAATTCCTTGCATCTGTAGTAATACTATTCGCAAAATTCCAAACTTGTAGTTCTGAACTTTCTGTATATTATTAAAAAAGAAATACAATTTTTCAGTCTCAAGAATATGTTTTATGGCAATATTTTCACTTATTGAACATACTTTATATTTAGGTTAGAGTCCCGAATTGTTCAATTTGTCGATAATCATGTCTTGGCCTGTCTGGACTGCGATAAACTATAATTTGGATATTGTAAATGTATTGTATTTTTAGAATCAATTGTTCTTTGTGTTTTTGCTTCTTTCTTCATTAGATAACATGCTACTAGACTGATACTTCCAGATATGATTGTGGTTTCTTTGCATACTCTTCTTAGTTTGTGGAAATCATGGTCTTCAAGCCTCTTGTCTTTCTTTTGGCGTAATATAGATTGTTGGATTCCTTGCAGGTACAGGAGCATAATCATCCTCATATACTTCTTCTGCAAATAGGGAACACATTTTGTAAATTGCCTGGTGGACGACTAAAGCCAGGAGAGAATGGTACCACTTTCATTTTATTTCCTATTATGATCATAATGTCTTCCCTTCATTAGGATTGCGGAGGATTAATTTTCTTTTACATTATTCTTTGACATATTTTCATGTTGCTTGTAATGTCCATACACATGACAGAAATAGAGGGTTTGAAGAGAAAGCTTACAAGCAAACTTGGTGCTAATTCACCTGCTTTGGTGCCAGACTGGCAGGTATCATTTCCTCTCTTATCTCATTTTTTAGTGTAGGATATAAACAGGGACACTGTAAAGTGTAAACTGATGATTGTGGGTATATAACATCTTAAAATATCTACTGCAATCTGTGAACTGGAGATGAAAAATTGTAGATTTACATGTTGCTGATATTGTTATCGTATTTGATTAAAAGAAATTATGATTACCACCATTTTTTGTGGCTTCATTAGCATTTAATATGCTATTTAGTACAAGACAGATCTGCATATTCTCACAATCTTGATAGCAGGATGCAAGTTTGTATTGAGAACTTACCTTTTAAGTTTTAACCATCATTGAGTGGCATTTTTCTAAACTTTCCCCGAGTTCATTAGATTAAGTTGACTTTCAAATATCACCATTTTCTTATATGTTTATTTCTTATATTTTTGTGCAGATCGGCGAGTGTGTGGCCATCTGGTGGAGGCCAAATTTTGAGACCATTAT
This sequence comes from Euphorbia lathyris, assembly GCF_963576675.1. NCBI lineage: Eukaryota > Viridiplantae > Streptophyta > Magnoliopsida > Malpighiales > Euphorbiaceae > Euphorbia > Euphorbia lathyris. Next base: position 25,045,393 of record NC_088910.1, on the reverse strand, counting down.
GTATCCATATTGCCCTCCCCACATAACAAAGCCTAAGGTTAACTGAAGTGTGAAATTTTTTCACGCTGCTGTCTTGTTTGGGTTTTTTTTTTTTTTTTTTTTCCTTCATATTTTTGGTTAGATTGATTAACTACTTTTCACCTATTGTTGCTGATGCAGGAGTGCAAGAAGCTTTACCTTGTTCACTTGTCTGAAAGAGAGTACTTTGCAGTGCCCAAAAATTTGAAACTTCTTGCTGTCCCATTGTTTGAACTCTATGATAATGTGCAGGTAAGACCGTGCAGTATTGTCATATAATTTGAAATTTAATTCCAGTTCAACTGTTTATTTGTGATTTTCTGGTTTCAAGTGCTGGATTTGTTTTACATACCTTGTGTAATGAATTCAAACATTTTTAAGTTATGTAAAACGGGAGTAGTTAATGTATCGCAAAGATTTTTTGCATATGGCAAATGAGATTCTTTGTCCTTTATTTCCATTTTTACTCATTAGAAAGATGTCAGTGCATTTCTGTGTATCCTTACACCAGTTGTTAGCTGTCAAATGATCCTGATATTTCATCTAAGCTTATTGTTGACAGTTCAGTGTGCATTATCTGCTATTTACTTACTTTGTTTCTTCAAAAGCATGCCAGACAGTACAGTGGATTGTATAAATTATAATGCTTGATCCTTAATTAACGATCCTTCTTCACATCACACCCAGCATTACCTTTACCCTTCTTTAAAAATGGCATTGGAGCCTCTTGTCCAGAACTATTATGATTTTCTTTTAATGGATATTGATCAATTAATGCAACACTTACAATAGGGCTGTCAATTTGCGACAGAACAACACGATAGACAACCCCACCTGACACGACCCATTTGACACAATTATCACTTTTGTTGCATTTATACCAATATGTAAATTACACAACCCAATTATGACACGACAATCTATTTTGATACTCCCAACTTATAACACATTGCTTGCATGGTTGCAGAGATATGGACCTGTTATATCAACAATTCCTCAACAGCTTTCCAGATTCCAGTTCAACATGATTACTACATAAATTAAGGGTCGATAACAGGATCATATTGGATTCGAAGGCGCTACAGATAGTATAGGATGGATGAGAGAGATGATACTATGATAGTTTCTTAACAGAATATTTAAGTTCATGGTACTTAATGGACCTTTTAAGTTGGTTGGCCAGGGCTCAAAGTTTTGGCTGAATGGTAACATGCGCCATATCTTTCTAGTTGGTGGTGCTCAAATTTACCAGAGTGGATTTTGTGTATGTGTTTAGGGAAGTTCCCTCTTTCGTGAGATTCTGAGCCGGATAATTGTTTTAGGAATAGTAGCAACCGGTTGTGCTAGCATAAGCATCGCCTCGGCCTTTGCTGGGAAATGTCATTGCAGAATTGATGCTGTGCTGCAGTTTGTACTAGTAGTGAAAAATTGTAGAACTATGTTTTAACTTGTCTGTTTTCTTATGAGTAGTATGATTTATGGCTGAGGACATTTGTTCATGCTTGAGTTTCCAGTAACAGATATAATAACATTCGTTTTTCTCAAAACAGTACATTTCAAGTCGATAAACGAAGTTAAACATATTGTGCAGTTGGGACAATGTTATGCTCAAATGGAAGAGCGAAGATAATCTTACAGGCTAAATTAGTGAAACAGCTCGAGAAAAAAATATTCTCCAATTGTTTCATAAAACTCAATTGACATTGCACAGCATTTGAGACTGGTTTATCCAGATTTAAATGAGTAACGTTACAGGAAATGAATTTTATCCTTCAAAGCAACTCGGGGAATTTGAAGATTCTGATTTCTGTTTATGGATATGGTAAGGGCTATATTGCAAACCCTGCACAGTAATTTCTTTTTATTACTATTAGTTTTCATCTAAAACAGCCATTATAAAAATATTTTATAATCAGTAATATATTAAAATTTAGAATACAAGTTCCAAATAAAACCCAATAAATGCAATACAAACACACTTAAAAACCGTAAGTATATTTAAATGACGGCTCGTTGTTTGTGGCAGAGGGCGTGTGTGGATACGGAGCCAAAGGCATGTTCGAGGTTAAAATTGTCGAGGCCATAGCACTACGACAGAGTATTTTATTATCTAAGTAAGAAGTTGCTTGAGATTCTGTATTCAATAGTATAAAAACTTGCCCCACCATGATCTGGTTCACAAAAAAGTTGAGGCATTATTTTCAATCCTACCATATCGAGGTAGTAGGCAAAGTAGATCCATGCAGTATATGTGCACAACTCCCTCATTGGTTGGGAATCCCTCAAGATGATGCTTTGTTGTCAGAATTTGATGTTAAACAAATCAATAAGAAGGTCATTAAGGAAAGTAGTGGCTGGATTCTTAGCAAATCAGCCAATTGAGACGGACTATGTACAAATTTTAGCATTCCCGACTGAGCAACTTAAGATGGACTCTAGTCTTCGGTAGGGAAGTAAACAAACAGGAGCAATCATAGTTGTGATAATTGTCACCTGTGAAGGCAAAATTATTCCTTTGTCAAAGAGGGTGGAGTTCCTAGTAACAAATAATGCGGCTGAGCGTATGAACTGTATATTTTTAGATTTGAGGCTCTTATTAACTTGAAACGCATGCTGTAAGGGTAATCATAGATTCCCTATTGATCATATGACAAGCACAAGAATAATGGGAAATTCGTGAGGAAAGCCTGAGTCAATTGACGTTTGGCTTGAGTGAACCAACGACCTTTGACTCAACCCCATCTTCTTGCTTTCACTACTTCCACTCAATAAGTCAAGCTTGTTGTTAGCCTTCTCCAAAATAACGCTGAGCCTTTCGCACATATCCAAAATTATCCTAGACAAATTGGTAATGGCTGCAACAGTATTGGAGAATTACCCTCCTTGTGTCGAGTTGGAGAGATGAAACCCGGATCATATGCCATTGAAGAAGTGTGGAGAGCTCCTTCTATTTGTTCAGTTTGTCTTGTGTTACCATACACAATTTATGCATCATGAGGCGCAACAACAATCCGATCTTTCAAATTTTTTTTGGCGGCATTGTTGTTGTCCCACCGAGTGTGCCAAAAATATTATTTTGCCTTTTGTTTCCTGCAACGCTAGCGTTTTTAGATATTTTATGGGAAACCCCCAAAAGTTGTTAAATCTAATTTCTTAAATAAAACTGATTGTGTTAAAACCAAAAAGACATAAAAATTTCAAATTGGCAAATAATTCTACTAAAAAGATTCATTAAAATAACAATGCATAGACGCACTGCACCTGATTCCAGCCGTACTGATATAGTGCAGAATTGGACAAGACCGCCTGCAGGTTCTTGAAGATCAATTGTGACGCTGCAGTTTTTGGTTCTGCGAGTCGGGGTGGCTTGGGAGCACTTCTTCGGTCCTCTTGAGGATGTGCGTATGTTGGAGGCCTTGGCATTACGTGAGGCTATATTTTGGGCCGTTGAGTTAAATTGCATAAACGTTCTGTTTGAAACTGATTCCCTCTCAGTAGTTAATAGCATTTATTATTTCGGATCCTACCTTTCAGATTATGGTTCTATTATCCAGGATTGTAAAATTATTTTCGGTACGAGACACGATTTCAAAGTGTCTTTTATTCCGCGTCTAGCGAATAGGGGTGCCCATGTCGTTGCACGACATGCCCTTTCCAATACTAGCGAGTTTCTTGCTTTTACTGCTCCACGCTGGTTGCAGGACATTATTTGTTCCGATTTGATTCATTGATTTATTGATTCCTTATTCCCAAAGAAAATAAAATAAATAACAATGCCCAAATAAATTGAACTAGTGAGAAATAATTTGAGACTTGAAAATAAAATGAAGAAATTGTACTTCAACTTACAAGAAATAAAACATGATAACAAATATAATTCTTGAAATAGTAAGATTAACTTAGAAACAAGCTAAATGGACACAGTAAATTTTAATTTGCATTGTTGTTGTGTGTCCTCTTCCTGATGCCTTTTCTTTGGATTTTTTTTTCAAAACTTTCTTATTAAATTAGCATATATAATTTAATGAATTTAATTAATGTTGGGAGATAATCATTATATATTCGAAGTAAGTTTTTCAATAAGAATATTATAAATTTACTATATATGATAGAGGGCCACATTCCAATTGCAATTAGGATTGAAAGTTTACAAAACCAACTTAAATTTGGATTTTTTTTAATTTAAAATTATCTTAATCTATAATTACCTTAAACTAGAAGGCCCAATTACTTACTCGTATCAGATAGCCCATTGTTTTCTCTCTGTATTTTTCTTATCTTGCTCACCTTCAAAACCTAATCCTAAAACGACCACCGCGCCGTGAACCTCACAGCAGCCCCGTCACCTCTGAAACCAATACCCGTTCTTTTACAATCTAAAACATTCTTAACCAAGAAACCCCATTCTTCCTGCATAAATTTCACATCGCCATTGACCTCCAGAATCCTGGAAAGATATCCCTAAATTTCGAAATTCCACCGTCGAAATCTTGATCTCTGACCAGCAGTCGAGGCCGGAAAATGTCTTCCAAGGATGCCGATCCATCCCTTGGTTACCTGACGCGGAAAGAAACCGAGGTCAAGCTTCCTCGGCCAACTCGTGTGAAGAACAAGACACCAGCTCCTGTTCAAATCACTGCCGAGCAGATTCTCCGTGAGGCACGGGAGAGGCAGGAAGCTGAGATCCGGCCACCCAAGCAGAAAATCACAGATTCCACCGAGCTAGCTGACTATCGCCTGCGCAAGAGAAAGGAGTTCGAAGATCTAATTAGACGGGTACGATGGAATATCAGTGTGTGGATAAAGTATGCGCAGTGGGAGGAATCACAGAAGGACTTCAATCGAGCTCGCTCAGTTTGGGAACGGGCTCTGGAGGTCCATTACAGAAACCATACTCTCTGGCTCAAGTATGCAGAGGTCGAAATGAAAAACAAGTTCATCAATCATGCCCGTAATGTTTGGGACCGTGCTGTGACTCTATTGCCACGAGTGGATCAGCTGTGGTATAAATACATACATATGGAGGAGATGCTTGGGAATGTAGCCGGTGCAAGGCAGGTGTTTGAAAGATGGATGAGCTGGGAGCCTGACCAGCAAGGCTGGCTTTCTTATATTAAGTTCGAACTGAGATACAATGAGGTGGAGCGTGGAAGAGGGATTTTTGAACGTTTTGTTCACTGCCATCCCAAAGTTAGTGCTTGGATTCGCTATGCCAAATTTGAGATGAAGAATGGAGAAGTTGCAAGGTGTAGGAACGTTTATGAGAGGGCGGTTGTGAAGTTGGCTGATGAAGAGGAGGCGGAGCAATTGTTTGTGGCTTTTGCTGAGTTTGAGGAACGATGTAAGGAGACTGAGCGAGCAAGGTGTATTTATAAATTTGCGTTGGACCATATCCCGAAAGGGAGTGCTGAGGACTTATATAGGAAATTTGTCGCATTTGAAAAGCAGTACGGAGATAAAGAGGGAATTGAAGATGCAATAGTTGGGAAGAGGAGGTTTCAGTATGAGGATGAAGTTAGGAAGAATCCCTTGAATTATGACGCATGGTTTGATTATGTTAGGTTGGAGGAAAGTGTTGGTAACAAGGAGAGAATCAGGGAGGTTTATGAGAGGGCAATTGCAAATGTACCTCCTGCTGAGGAGAAGAGATACTGGCAAAGATATATATATTTGTGGTGAGTTTTGAGTTCCAATTTTGATTGTAAGATGTTTCACTTGGTTCTTTTTGGCTACTGAAATGCTTATTTTCTTAAATTTGTATGGTTTCTTTTGTGATCTAGGATAAATTATGCTCTATATGAAGAGCTGGATGCTGGAGATGTCGACAGAACACGAGATGTGTACAGGTATGCTTCTTTATTTGAATATATTAGCTAGTTTGTTTCTGGTTATGTGGCTGCAGTATTGACATATTGTCTGAGTTCAATTTTTATTTGAAAAGCAAAAGAATTGTGTCTATTATCCTGTGACCTTCATTGAATTTATTAGTGCTAATTTAAGGGATTTCACAACTAGGGTTTTCCCTTTTTGAATTGAACCAATTGATTTAGTGTCCCAAGCACAGCAGTATTCCAGTAATCTTGTTTACCATTCCAGCAATCCATCATTCCAGTAATCTTGTTTACCATTCCAGCAATCCATCATTTTCACTGTGTTATAAATGCTGTGTGAAACCAACTATTTGGTACTTCTACCATCATGTATTATTGTTTCAACTTCTTTTTTCAGATATAAAATGTATAGCTGTATGAATGTTCCGAAATTCAATACTGCCATATGTATGTATTTTTTAGTCCTTGATAGTTTGTTTTGGTTCCATTGAGGAACTGTAATAAGAGAGCTTTTGTAGTAAGTTAGAGATTGCTCTTGGTTTGTGGACTCCTTGCATTTATAGTTCAGACATATTATTTTCTAATGCTTTATCTGGTTTAAGGTTTTTTACTTGTTAGTTTGATACGATTTTAATTGAGTGGAACATAGTTATTAAAGGCGCATGGTGCACCAGGCGCATGCCTTAGCGCCATGGCAGCCCCATGGCGAGGTGCAATCGCCATGGCGCGCGCCTGGTGCGCCATTTTGCGCCAAAGTCAGTTGCCAAAGGCGTGCCTTGGCAGTTAGAGGCAATTATGGGCAGTTTTTTGGTGGTTACTTTATATATCTGGAATGGAACACATGTTATATTAACAAAAAGTATTAAAAAGGAGAGAGATTATAGGTTTTAAACTAAGTAGAAGACGAAGAGACTCTTTGAAGAGGAAGAGACAGAGTCATTTGAAGAGTAAGAGACAGAGTCATTAAAAGAGGAAGAAGTTTAGTAGAAAGAAAATACATCAAACGGATTCAAACAACAGAAACAGAGAAGCTAAAGGGAATTCAACTTCAACAGTTTGATGATCAATAGTTTGATGATGCCTTAGATGAGGAGTGTGATAGTGATGATGAGGAGTGATGGATTTGGAGAGTTTTGATTAGGAGTAGAACTTAGGAATTAGTATTCAACTTTAAAGTTTTCTAATATGGGGTTTATTTTGCATTTTAAAATTTATTTATGCTTAAGATATTTTCATGATTTAGTTTTATGTTAGTTTTATATTTTTATAATTTTATTTTTTTAAGTGCGCCTTGTCTCGCTATGGCGCGCGCCATCGCCATGCGCCATGGCTCCAGGACCCCTTGCGCCTTAGTGCGCCATGCGCCTTTAATAACTATGGAGTGGAATAATACTGAAGTTCATACATGTAGAGATGGACTCCTTGCATTTATAGTTCAGGCATATTCTTTTCTAATGCTTTATCTGGTTTAAGGTTTTTTACTTGTTAGTTGGATATGATTTTAATTGTGTGGAATAATACTGAAGTTCATACATGTAGAGATGAGATATCCTCGCTCAGCGGGGATGCGTAGTGCACCGGGCCGCCCTTTATATGGGCGGTTGAATGTGGACCTTTCAATTGGTTTAGTTTCCTTCAAAAAGATTCAATTAGGAACAGTGATGATTGCTGTATCAGTCTCTTGCTTGTGACCAATTAACACAAAATCAGTTGAAGTCCTTAGTTGTTGGATTCTGCATACTTCACTTTTCTTTGTGCTGTAATTTGAGGTGATTTTGTTGTTCAATTTTCTTCATCTCTCTCTTGTTCTTGTGCTTGTGATTCAATGCTCAACCATGAGTATACTAATGGTTAAGCATTTTTGTAACTAAGAAATGGATCCCTAAACATTGGAAGGTTTCTGATTCCTTTTGATATTTCAGGGAATGCTTGAACTTCATTCCTCACAAGAAGTTCTCTTTTGCAAAGATATGGCTTCTTGCGGCCCAGTATGAAATTCGTCAGTTGAACCTCCAGGGGGCTCGACAAATTTTAGGCAATGCCATTGGCAAAGCCCCCAAAGATAAGGTAAAATTAAGCTGCCGCCACAATGTTGATGAATTATATAACATTATATTCTTCTTCTTCTATCTAATCACTATTTTGCTTGCCAACATGCAGATTTTTAAAAAATATATTGAAATAGAGCTACAGCTCGGTAACATCGATCGCTGCAGAAAGCTTTATGAGAAGTATTTAGAGTGGTCACCGGAAAACTGTTATGCTTGGAGTAAGTATGCAGAACTAGAGAGATCTCTCTCAGAAACAGAGAGAGCCCGAGCAATTTTTGAGCTTGCAATAGCTCAACCTGCACTGGACATGCCAGAGTTGTTGTGGAAGGTTAGTCTTATGGAATTTCAGCTTTTTGAATTAAAGTCAAGCATTTTATGTTTTGATCAATGCCCCTAGGTTCACTTCAAAACATTAACTATTGTTAATTGTTCTCCTTAAGTGCATTATTGGTTTAGCCTAAGAATTTTAGCTTGAAGGCGCTTAATATACATAAATTTGCCCAGGAGCTAATAGATTGCGTATCTTGATAATCATTTTTTCTATGAATACTATTTTTCTTTGAGCCCATTAATTTTGAATGTATATATAACTTTGTGCAACATTCCAAAGCAAGAAACAACAAAATGTTGTGTTGTTTGCATTTGTCCTTATTTTAAAATTTCAAATTTGCCTTTTGTGGTAAAAGAGAGGTTTAGTATTAATGCAAACAATCCTATAATTAAGTCCTAATAATTAAGAAGAAAGGATTTTGGCATGAAAAGTAGAGTTTTAGGAAATAAATATTAAGGGCAAATTAGTCATTTTAATCATGGTTGTCAAAACCGGACCGGTCAATGAACCGGAAAAGACAAAGGGTTAAGGGTTTGAGGTTTAACCGGGGTCCAACCGAGGTTTAACCGGTATTAAAAAATCATATGAAAATTATAATTCTATTCATATTTAATCTTATAACATAGTATAATATTAACTGTATTCATAAAAGTTATACTAATAATATTTATTTAATATCATAACAAATAAATATAAAAATTAAAAAAATGTACTTTTAAAATTAATAGTGATTATTTTTATTAATAACTAACATGTAAATATGATATGTATTTTATAATTCAACTTCAATCTTAATTTATTAGATTTTTAAAATTTATTTGTATATATTTAAAATTTAATACTAATTAAACCTCTTCAAAAAAAATATTAATTAAACTTTGTTAATATTGAAAAAATAAAATAATTTTTTATTGATATTTATCTAAATAAAAAAATAATACTAAATCATATTTTAATTATTTAACTTGTAACATTATTATTTATTCTTAAATAGTTAATTATAAACATAAGTTAAATGGTAGTGTAGTGGTAAGTATTAAAGTTTACATACTAAAGGTCTAAGGTTCGAATCCTACCTTTGTAACAATTTATATTTTTTTTAAAGTAAACATGTCTAAAATCAAACCGCATAACCGGCACTGGGTCAACCGGTTTGTGGTTGAACCGGCCGGTTTGAACGGTTCTCAAAGATTTAACAACCGGACTACCTTCGGCCCGGAACTGTGACCGGTTCCGGTCGAACCGGGTTGAACCGGCCGGTCCGGTCCGGGTTTGATAACCTTGATTTTAATAGTCTAATTAATATTTCATTAATTCTGATGGAAAATCTTAAACCAAAAAACACCCGGACAGTATAACTTTGTGCACCATTCCAAAGCAAGAAACAGCAAGTATGAAAAGTTGCAACTTTGTAGGTCAGATGTTTGTATTTGGTGAACTCCCATGGTTTGTCAGAGCAATGTGGTGTATAAGATATATCATGTTCATATGCTTAGTAGTGTTAGTGTAAGATCATTTTGTCGGCTCAGAAAAGTGATAATCTTAGAATAAATTGCCATCTGACATTTCTTTCATCTAACTGCAGGCATACATCGATTTTGAAATCTCCGAAGGAGAATATGATAGAACACGACAACTTTATGAGAGACTGTTGGACAGAACGAAGCATTTAAAGGTTTGGATCAGTTATGCCAAATTTGAGGCATCTGCCATGGAGGAGGTTGTTGAGGGTGTTAACTCTCTGGACGATCAGAAACTAAAATGCATTCAAAATGCTAGAAGTAAGCACTCTAATCTAAGCTGTGTTTTTTAAGTATTTGTTTCTTACACGTATATTCTGGTTATACTCAAAGTTATATCTTTGATTTTCCTCGTAGGGGTGTTCGAGAAAGCTATTAACTACTTGAGAACATCGGCACCTGAATTGAAAGAGGAGCGTGCTATGTTGCTGGAAGAATGGTTGAACACAGAGGCTAGTTTCGGGGAATTAGGTGATGTCGGTTTGGTTCAACCTAAGCTGCCTAAAAAACTCAAAAAGAGGAGGCCAATTTCTTCAGAAGATGGTTTGGCTGGGTAAGTTAACTTTCTCCTTTTATTAATATGATGAGAATTATTCTATCCACCGAGAGTTTTTGTTTTCAAAGATTACGGAGTATCTGACTGACTGAGTTGGGTATTGCAGGTTGGAGGAATTCATTGATTACATATTCCCTGAAGAAACTCAGGCTCCAAACCTGAAGATATTAGAAGCAGCATACAAATGGAAGAAGCAAAAGCTTTCAACCGAGGATTAAGAATACATTTGGAGATTACTCAGAAAACAATATTGAGTCAATGAAAAACAATACTTAGTTGAAGATTTTGGTGGAGAAGTTACTCAGAAATTTTGGGAGGGGTGTGTTTTGACTTTTGAGTAGGGTTTTTCATTTCTGACACGATTGACATGGCTTGTTTGGAACATTTATTATTTTGTTGTATATATGTATATCCTATATAAGAGCATTTTTAATGGTAGAAATTTAGGACTGTTGTAATTTGCTTACCCGAGAAAATTCGCTCAATTGGCCAAGTAGCTTGCCAAAAAAAAAGATGGTGAGCAGGGAAGAAAATATGCTGTATTTATTTTTCTGTCTTTTTTTTTTGAATTAATTTCTAACGTGTATAATATATTAATAATTAGATCAAAAAAGAAAGAAAAGCAAATTAGTCATTTTTTAAATAATGTAATTAACAATAACAAGTTAATTAATTTTATCAACACAATACGTTTTATTCTATTTTACCAAATAAATCAAATACATTAATAATAAACTGTTGCGAAGCTCAATCTAAATTATTAATTGAGCAATATTAGAGGTTTTAACTAGTTTACCTCTAATAGTGATGTTTGGTAAGAGATGTTTGAAATCTAAATATAAGCAAAAAAGACTGGTTGCAAATACAAAAAACCTCATTCAAAGTTTAAATTTCTCAAATATAGCATTAAACTTACCTAAATTCATATATTGAGCCACTCCATTCACCTTTCACCCATCATGTATGATCAAGTCCTTGTTTGGCCTCAAAGGAAACTGGTGCTGTCTCAAATAATAATCACAATATATGCTGTAACGGTCTACATGATAAAGAAATTGTTGAGATAATCTACAGCAGCCTTAAATGTTTTTAACGAAAAGGTAATTTATTCCTCATGTATAAAATATTGCCAACGCAATTAATAGCTTTACTAATAAAAATGGACATCATGAGATAATTATACTATTAATCTCTCTACATCAAGACTTCATGTTATCCATGCTTCCACTTTAAGTATGAAGCACAAATATATACATTATGAAGCACAAATATATACATTAGAAGAATATGATAGTAAAACGAAAGACTCAATATTGTATGTTGATATTATCTATGAACTCGAATTTTTTTTTTTGTAAACCAGAGTGCGAAAGGTTAATGAGTCAATTTCTGTTAGCATCTGATAACATTGCGATTACCTTTCAAAAAAGACATTGTGACTAAAATTAGATTATTTTTGTAACACCCTGGTCCAATACCATGTAGATATTGTCCGCTCTGGCCCAAATCCAACACCTTGGGCCTCACAGCTTTAAAACGCGTCTGCATGTATTGGATTCACATCTTACTAATAAGCCCCAATCACTCCCTCTCAATTTCCGATGTGGGATTCAGTTCATTCCTGCCCCCATCGCCATCTCGTGTTCGGCCGCTCCTTGCTCAGGCCTTCTACCCCGGCGCCACCCACTCTGAACCGGGTCGTTACAGGCCTACCAGCTTCCGCCTGGTTCGTCCCCGAACCACACATCGTACGTGGAGAGTCGGCTCTGATACCAATTGTAACACCCTGGTCCAATACCATGTAGATATTGTCCGCTGAGGCCCAATGTGTTGGAATTGGGCCAGAGCGGACAATATCTACATGGTATTGGACCAGAGTGTTACAATATAGACGCGTTTTAAAGCCGTGAGGCCCAAGGTGTTGGATTTGGGCCAGAGCGGACAATATCTACATAGTATTGGATCAAGGTGTTACAATTTTTGTACCCTGAGTCTCCTCAATTTTTTTTCAAACTATTTTAATATTTTATCCCAAAATGGTTTAAATTAAAAGTTGATTGAAGTAGAAAGAAAGAGCTTGATCATGTTTCCCTGATTGTGCCGACAAAAAGTTATTTATATAGATAATGTTATCACTACAGCTCTATCAGATTCGCATATGAATTCATTACAATACTTTATACGCAAATAGTTGTCTTCTTTAGTATATCTAATGATTTTAATACAATATATTATTAATAACAATAACTATACATCTTATATATAAGATATTCTAAAAAAGAAACACATATATATAATATATATAAGAGATAATGTAATATAAACTCTCTAATTTTTTAAGTTTTCTTTATTAAGCTTCTAATATTTTAATATACAAAACATAATTAAATTTCTGAACTCGTCTGCTTGAAGGATCAAAGTCTTTTATTAATTATTTTTTCATATTAAGTCTTTCATCATTGATTTTATTATGGATCCGGTTCTTATTTAACTTTTCCATCGATTTTAGATGATACGCGCCGTTGGAACGATTCGATCTATTGACATGACAAATAAAAATAAGTTTCTTGAGTACGAGAGCTAAAGAGTAAAAAGAAATTACAGAAATCAATTTTCACTAGGTTCTTCCAAGTTCGATCTTCTCCTCTCCTATTTCGCGATTTGCACCAAAATTGCCAAATCGATCTTCTCGCCTAACAACAAAATCCATTTATAGCGGGTTCTTCCAAACTCGTAGAACCTAATGGAAATCAATTTCTTTTTACTTTTTACTCTCTCCCCTAGTCCAGAAACTTATTTTTTTTATTTGTCAACATGGTATTGAAAATGTCCACATCAGCAGACTGAATCCCTTAACGGTACGTACCGTCCAAAACTCGATGAAAAGGTTAAATAAAGACTGGATCCATAACAAAATCAATGATCAAAGACTCGATGTGAAAAAATAATTAATTAGGGACTCGATACTTAAAACATGAGAAGTTCAGGAGTTTAATTTAATTATATTTTCCCCCTTTAATATACTCATTAAACTACTGAATTTTATCCATTAAAGTCTACTAACGATTTAGTTAATTAAGCTATTAATAAATTACACAATATGTATAAATTAAAAGATAAGAGGTTTTTTTTTTTTTTTTTTTTTTTGAGAAAAGAAATAGAATCAGAATATAAGAACATTGAAATTTGGAGGACTAGTATGCACTCTATCAGTCCTGACATAGAATATGATGCCCTTACAAATTCATGGGCAACACTATTCGCAGAACAACTAGAAAAGATGATACTAACATCATTAAATTGACCTTTTTTTTAAAAGTAAAGGTTAGGGAAGAGCGAAGTTAATGACAGACATCCCAACTAGGCTGGCACCCCCGAAAAGAAACCTCACAAGCCCGAACTAAAATAAATAAAATAAAATAATCGTTTACAAGAAGGGGAAAAGAATGAAAAAATAAAGAATGAAGCTAAAGGTCTAAGAGAATCTAAAGCTAACAACATTACAGATATCATGTAAAATGAAATCATGACAGAATGATGAGCGCAATTCCACCATTGAATACTAGGGGCCGTAACCCCGTGTCTAGCTAGCAGGTTCGCAACCTTGTTCTCTTCTCGGTAAATATGAGTGGCAACGATGTCCATGGTGGAGCATTGGTGAAGACATTTCAACCTGATTTGTCTGGCCTGCCACGGAATAAGAACTTGAAGATAAGAATAAAGTTGGAAAAAAAAGGAAAGGTTTAACTAAAAAGATATAGGGTTAATTTTAAAAAAAACTCATGTGGTTTCGTTAATTTTATAGATACGTGCTTATGTTTTTTTTTATTGAAAAAAAGAGAACATACTCTTATTAAATTGTAAATCAAGGACTTTTAGATTAATATTGCCAATTTGACCGTTGATGAGCCTCAAAATACAAAATTTTTCAAGAATTGATAATATTATAAGCAACTTTAATTCTTCTAATTTTGTAGTTTTGAGTTCATTTAGGTGTTGTTTGGTTAGAAGAAAGAAAGTTTCAAAAATGATGAATTTGAAAAATAAAAAACGTGGTTCTATGGTAAATGTAATATTGTACTAAATAAATTTAATTCTTGGAATTTTTGATTTTAAAGTCATTAACGTTCAAATTGGTAATATCAACTTAAAAGTCGTTGATTTGTAACTGGGTGAGAACCTTAGTCCTATTTTTTCGATAAAAAAAACCACAGTGACACCATCTTTAAATTAGCAAAACCACATCGTTTTTTTAGATTAACCCAAAAATATAATAATCATTTAAATTTTACCTCAAAATTTGCAATTTTGATTCCAATCAACAAAATATTTTCTTCGTAATTACAATTGTAGGTTATACCTTTTCTATATTTGGTAAAACTAATATATTTTATTCGTACTTTTTAATATAAATTTTGAAGGAATTTCATCAAATTTTGAATAGAATAAAAATAAATAACTATTTGATTAAAAAAAAATTATAGATACAAATTTTTTAATTTTGAAGACCAGACTCAAGCCCTGGGCCAGAATCTCACGATTGCCTACTCAAGGCCCAGCAGGAAGATCCATTTCACTCTTTTTCTTTTGTCCAACTTGCAAATAAGAAAAATAAAAACAAACAAACAAAAGAAATGCATTGCCTTACACGAGATTCGGTGGAAGTAGAAAATACAAATTATATTAAAGTTCAACGAAATATTTTAATTAGAAATATTTTTTTTAAATAAATATTTCAACTAATAAAATAATTTTTATAAACAAATATTTTAAACAATGAAAAGGGAATTACGGTCTATTAAAAAAAAGAAATGACAACCACGGAGTTGTGGTAGAGTGGTAAAGATCCCTCCTCCCTTAACCAAAGGTCCAAGGTTTGATCCTGGTCTTTGGGAATGGAAAAAATTTCCGTGGCCAACGGTCCCATTCATAGAGGTGCAAACCATCTACGAAAGTGAATAGCCACTACTGTCGGCGATTGATACACTTACAAACCAAAAAAAGGAATTACGGTCTAAATTAAAATAAACATTAAAAACAATAATACATATCATATTTTTAAAAGGATAAAAATTTTCTTTAGGCTCAATGTACAAAATAGCACAAATATATGCTTAACGTTTAAAAAAAAAGTATCAATTTAGGCCTCAAGAAATGATTGGACACATCATCATATTACTCCGTTAAGTTCTGATTTCTCTCTCCACCTACAATTGACATAACTTAACGGAATAATATTAATAACGTGTCTCGTTCCGTTATCAAGGTCTAAATTGGTACATTTTTTAAACGTTAACCTTATATTTATGCTATTTTATATAAATTGATATTTCCCTAAAAATCATAGGCCTATTTTGATACCTTATCCCATCAATTAATAACTTATCTAACTAAATCATTAATAAAGGGTGGAAATTAGATATGAAAAATTTAACGTATCTATTTGGAATTTTAGAGACTTAATAAAAAAATAAAAGACATTAAATACTTAATTATACTTTTGCTTATTTAAAATAATTAACAGCTATAATAATATGGTAACGCCTATGTATTCTACCACCGGATTTGACCACGTGTAGAATCCAAAGTCTAAACAAATTAAATTATGATTGTGATGGTGATGATGATTAATTGTAGGGTAATAGTACATACAATAGCCGTTGACATTCGAAACTACTCTCCTGGACTTGTGTAGCTGTATAAATATATACAATAATTTCAATATTAATTCATTCATTGACCATGAGTTAACGCTAATATTTTATTTCTGATCAATTCAAAGTTTATTATAAACATCCAACAATGTCTAATAATAATTAAAAAAAGCTAAGAATCCGATGACCTTTTTTTTTTGAAAGTAAATCCAATGATGTTATTACATATATTATGAGAAGTTTTCCTTACTCGTTTTTTTTTTTTTGTTTATTTGTTGTTTTCCATCTAATGAAGTTATAAGTATTTTCGTTAAAAAATGATTAGAGTTAGGTGCTGTTTGATAAAACTGAAAATTAAGTGCTGAAAAAATAAGTACTGAATTTAAGTGCTGAATATTATAAGTGCTGAAAGTATTGAATGATTTAACTTTTATAAAAATATTTGTTGATAATGTTTAACTTAAACTATTAAGTTAAATATTTTGACTTATCAAAATAAGTGATTTTTAACTTAATTAACTAATTTAAGTGGTGGAGAAACAACCGTTATCAAACGCACTTAAATTAAATAAGTGCTTAATATTTTAATTTAAGTAATTAAGTGCTTTATCAAACAAGGCCTTAGTATAAGAGCTCATAATGTCGAATATTGCACTATCGGTTTTTCTATACATATAATTTTTAACTTTCAATTTTTCTTGATAGTAAAATAGTATTTTTGGTTGTTATAACCATTAATTTCGTAAGGGCTGATCCACAAAACTAAAATTCATAGGGACGCTCTTATTATATCTCACCTTTTATTTGTAGGTGACAATTTTTTATTCTACCGAGCTACTCGATTAATTTCTCTTCGGGGCCTGCTCGATTTGACCTTGTCTCGTGCTACCAAGATGAGTCTTTCAGCTTTGATTTTTCTTTCTTTATTCTCCATGTGTGGCATCTTCTTATACTTTTGTAAATACATAAATTATCCACTAGCTCCAAGTATGTCAAGAGCTTTCTAACTTGACCAAAGTTTACTTGAAGAAGCAAGCTGAGTTGGAACAAGTTGAGATTACCAAAGAGACCATTGCCAAGGTGGAAGTCTTGGAAAAGAGACTTAGCTTCTATCAACAAGGTTGTAAAGGATGTGAGGACATTAGAAGCCGAAGCCGAAGCTAGGGAGAGTGAGAAGATTGCCTTGCAAAAACCTTCAGGCATAGACGAGGTGGATAGTATCACCAAATCATCTAAATCCATATTGCCAATGTGAAGAGATTAAAGGATGATCTCCAGCACACTAAGTCTGAGTTCAAGAATTCCAAAAGGCATGCAACCGCTTTGAACACGAGACTTATTCTCTTAAAGAGAAACTTGAGTGCCTTGAGAAAGAACTGAAGATGGAGAAAGGCCATATGACTACCCTCATCGGAGATATTAACGAAGAGAGGGAAATGTTTTCCACCTTTCAGAATAATGTAGAGCAACTCACCAATTAGGGCACCGAAAGATGAACCGATACCCTTTTATTACAGAAGCTTAGGGAGAAGCATCCATATGTTGACTTCCAATTTTAGGTTTATTTGGTACTACTCTATGTATCCTTCGCATCGTGTGGCAGCCCCCTCTAGTTTCATGGGTGAAAATTACTATTGGTGGTTCGGCTAAAGATTCCTCGGGTCAAGCGGGAGTGGGAGGCATTTTCTGAAACTCATGAGGTTTTGCTCTTGGCAGTTTCGCCTTCCCTTTACTAGACTCATTTTCTTTCTTAGCAGAGTTACATGCAACCATTTATGCTATTCGGAAGGCGTGGGATAAGCATTGGAGCCGTCTTTGACTTTAATATGACCCATCGTTAGTCGTCTATCTCCTTCAACTCAAAATTAGTGCATGTTCCCTGGATGGTAAAGTAGGAATAGTTACACATTCTTATCTCTTACAATTCATCGGAATTCGAGTTATTTATATCTTTAGAGAAAGGAATCGAGTTGCAGATTCTCTTACTAAGTTTGGCTTGGAGGCTTCTGATTGTCACTGGTGGCATTCTTTTCGAGCTTTCTGTTCTTCTTTTATTAGTGATGATTATAATATGATTAAACAGTTTAGGTTCTGCTAAGCATCTCTTTTTCGGGGATATCTCTTCATTTTCATTCATTATATTCTTTATTCTTCATTTTTTTACTAATAATATCTGGGCCTAGTTTTTAGGTTTCTCATCAGGGTGCCAATCTGATTGGGATATTCGAAGTTGCCTCAACCTAATTGAGATGTCCGAAGTTACTTTTGTGCTAGCCTCCAACCTTTACCCATATATATATATATACAACCCGAAACCCCTACCTTCGGAAAGCGTGCTAAAACCTAAACCTGCTATATAAGAATTACAATTACAGAAACATAAGATTCCTTTAGAGAAAAAAAAATTTAAAACTTTTTTCTAATCACAAGTCACGGCGATTGGGAGGGGTTTAAATACCGTAATCCTTGGACCCGTCCCGAATCCGGATTAGTCAGCCAATGTGGTTCGGAGTATCGGATGGTTTAACCAAAAAAATTACAAGTCTAAATAGATTATTATGTTTATTAAGGGGGAAAATATTGTATGAAGCTTAGTACACTTTTATTTTACATATCTAGAATAAACATTAACAATGTCTTCTAATAGTGAAAACACACAAAATAAGGTTTACTTTATAAAAACCAAGTAAGCATATCCTTTATCTTAACTCTTTATAAAAAATAGGATAATTAATTTATTAATCCCTATATTTTGACAAAACACACTGTTTAGTCCCTGTATTTTCAAAAACACATGGTAAGGTCCCTAACCTTTTTCTCAGTGAATTGTTTAGTCCTTCCGTCTGTTTGTTAGATTTTTTACCATTTATAATTTCGGAAATGACTAAATTACCCTTTACTATTTACCTTCAAACTTCAGAAGAGGAAATCCAATTTAGAAGAAGAAGATATTTGTATGGAGAACAAGAAAAAGAACAAACCCAATGCTTACGAATTTGAACGATTAAGAAGAAAATCAAGAAGAAGAATACTCAAAGTTGATTTCAGATGCATTGGAGTTTAAAGGAAAGGAAAATAAAGGAAAAGAAGAACGCATTGACTAACAGAATCTTCATGAGAGTCTAACGGTAGGGACTAAACAGTTCACCGAGAAAAACGTTAGGGACTAAACAGTTCACCGAGAAAAACGTTAGGGACTTTACCGTGTGTTTTTGAAAATACAGGGACTAAACAGTGTGTTTTGTCAAAATATAGGGACTAATAAATTAATTACCCTAAAAAATAAAAAAATAAAAGTTAACTAATATTAATCCTTTAAATATTGGATTATTATAATTTGTGATCATTAGCTATAAGTATCTTTGTTTTTAGGGATAATTACTAATCTGACCCAATCAAGTACCCCAATTTACATATCTAACCCACCTTGCTTCCATTTTACCAAATTAGACATTTAAACCCATTTTGGACAAAACTACCCTTACTCTTATATAACAACCATCTCCTCATTCCCTTTCATTTATTTTCTCATTCTCACAGCAAAATTCATCAACTCAACCCAAGATTTAAGCACATCCATACCCCATTCAAGTTCATGCAAGTATCATTTCTTCATTTTTCATACACATTACTAGAAATACACAGTTGGTATTCGAATGCATCTATTTGAATCTTGACATTTTTCGATTCCGCCATTGTCGCCCGATGTGTCGCATTCTGGTGCTCAAATGCGACACAGAGAATCAAATGCGACAAGGACTAACATATAGCTTGTCGCATTCATAGCCATGTCGCATTTGCGGTCGCATTTGATGTAGCATGTCACATTTGGCGGTCGCATTTTGGTATAGCTTGTCGCATTTGCGTCGCATTTTGGTGTATCATGTCGCATTTAAGCATCATTTACATATGAATTGGCTTTATTATGTTTTGATCACGTATCCATTTTACTAAATGTAGAAGTATGTCAACCAAAGAGAGGTGTACGTGTTTTTTTTATCTTGGAACAGACTGTGGACCACAGAAGGAACTGTGATGACATACGTGGGTGGTAAAGCGAAGTTGTTGGTTTTGCCAACAGATATTGACTTGCAAAAGTTGAAAGAGAAAGTTTATGGTGTACTTCACGTTGATTCAAATTCGTATGATCTCCAAATGTCCATGCAGGCGACATATGGTCCAAATAAACTGCGTGGTGGGATAGCACATATTGATGATGATGAAGATGTCATGGGATTCATAAAGTATTACCGAATGAATCCGACCGATTTGATTCCATTGTATGTTACTCTAAACATGCGAACAACAGAAGCTTCAGCATTGCGACCTAACAAGGATGGACATATTAACAAGGATGGACATGTTGGTCAAAGCAAACCAACGGAAGTAGTAATTAATGATCCCACCATCGAACTAGATGCTCCTATACATGGTAAGGATGACAACGATGGTGGAAATGGTATCGATTATCAGAACTACAATAATGATGATTATCTGAATAATGATAATCATGATCATTATGATGAGCATTATGATAATGATTATTGTTACGATAATGGTGACAATGTGGAGAATGAAGATATCACTCTGAATGAAATTCCTGTTAAAAGTGTTCATGAAACAGCTAAGCAATCTGCATGCGTCCAACGTATCCCATATGAGGATGGTGATGAAGATAGAATGAAAAGGATGACTGATCCATTTCGATGGTGTCCAAAGCCATGTGATGCGCCCGTGAATATGATTGCACCTAAGCAATCAAACGGAGGGACTACTTTGAGGGTCAATGATATATTTTCAAACAAAGTTGAATTGCAAGATTCACTTGGAAAATATGCAATTGAAAATTCGTTTGAATGGAAGGTTTACAAATCAAACAAGTCTTTGTTTGAGGTGAAATGTAAGGATGTGGACAAATGTAAATGGAGGGCTAGAGGGATCGTCATTCCAGGTTCCAATTTGTTCAGGCTTTCAAGAATGGATGGTATGGACATGCACACTTGTGGGAGAGATCAGATATGTCCGCACCATAGGCAAGCGGGGAAACGTGTTGCAGGGATACTACTCCGAAATAGGTTTGATTTGGAAAATCGGGTGCATCGACCAAAGGATATTGTTTTTGATTTTGAACGAGATTTTTCTGTTAATCTCTCTTATATGCAAGCTTGGAGAGCAAGACACTGGGCATTGGAAGCGCAGAGTGGTTCGCCGGAAGAATTGTTCATGTTGTTACCAGACTACTGTGAGATGTTGAAGAGTACAAATCCGGGAACCGTGACATATATAGAGACAGATGATGATGATCAATTTAAATTTTTCTTTATGGCTATGGGTGCTTCATTGAGAGGTTTTAAACAACATATTCGACCTGTCTTAGCCGTTGATGAAACTTTTCTAAAAGGTAAATATCCCGGCATATTATACATTGCAGTTGCCATTGATGGGAATAAAATGATCTTTCCTATTGCATTTGGTGTTGGCCCGAAAGAATGTAATGAATCATGGCTTTG
This sequence comes from Euphorbia lathyris, assembly GCF_963576675.1. Lineage (NCBI taxonomy): Eukaryota > Viridiplantae > Streptophyta > Magnoliopsida > Malpighiales > Euphorbiaceae > Euphorbia > Euphorbia lathyris. The sequence continues at coordinate 25,023,922 of NC_088910.1, read as the reverse complement.
GTTTATGAATAAATTGAAAGAGTGTCTGCACGATGTTGAAGATCTAGCCATTATATCAGATCGAAATCAGAGCATTATACATGCAGTTAATTTGGTTTTTCCTAATGCTGTACATGGGGCATGCGCTCGTCACCTGCAACAAAATGTGAAGGCCAAATTTCGTGGAATTCGTAAGATAGATGAGGCGTTTTGGAAATGTGCAAAATCCTATTGGGTATCTGATTTTGAGGAAAACTTTGCGACACTTCGTTCACTACATTCTGGTGCTGCCGACTATTTACTGCAAGCTGGAAAAGAGAAATGGTCATGTGCATTCTTCTGTGGTCGTCGGTATAACATTATCACCACGAATGTTGCAGAATCATTCAACGCGTTAATGGTGGAGGCTAGACGTCTACCAATAACAATGTTGGTTGAGTTCATACGCATGACACTACAGAAATGGTTTTACGAGAGGCGTACAGAAGCAGGTTATAAACGTGTCTTTTATTTTATTTTTATCATACATAACTATTTATGAGATTAATATGTTTCTGCAGAAGAACGTGTGGGGTATTTGGCCAAGTTGCCGAAAAAAAGATGATAAAGTATGTAGGGGCAGCAGTACGTTGTTCGTATTTCCCTGTGGATAATCACACCTTTCAAATCGGTGATCAGGTAAAGGGGGGACTTGTTGATTTAAATGCAGGAACATGTACATGCAGGAAATGGCAACTAGCACAATTTCCATGTGAACACATATGCAAAGTTGCTTCCAAACATAGGATGGACAACGCCTATAGGTGGGTGCATCGTTACTACACCAACGAGTCACTTAAGTTGGCATGGGTTGACTCGATATATCCACTTGGTCACCAATCGGAATGAACACTCTTTTCACTGTGTGCCAAGGGCGAACAAAATTATTTGTATCACCTTTTACTCTTTGTATGAAATAGTCTTCACTATCCCAGTTTGGCTCATTAAACCCCTTCACATACATGGCTTGGCCCATTAATCCAACAAAATCTGTATCAACTGTAGTCCATTCTGCATCCACCTCAGTTTGTACTGACTGTCGTCTCAGTAAATAGAACCAACCAGTGATATGCTGCAACATTCATTATGTAAACCTTTAATACTATAGTAAAGGACACCTAATTACAAATGAAAAGGGAATATTGGATAGATGAATGTTACCTCGTTGCATATATACGTCCCAACGGCCCGAAGGGTATTGAAAAACTTTGCATCAAGCAAGTACGTATCTAAACCAGCCAAACGTATTCCCTCAGTTAATTCAGGCTCGTTGAGCCACGCATCCAGCTCCTCTATCAAACATGCATCTATTCGGTGGCGCTGATCATCAACATTACAAATAACTGGTCTTTCCTCAAACCCGCCAATGTATTGGCCACCATATAAGGCTAATGGATCGGTGTACTGTAATGGATCGGTGAACGGTGAATTCAAATACTTGCTCATCTTAGGAACCCGTTTACCTTTTCCACCTGCTCTCCCTCTACCTCTAACTCTGCCTCCACCCCGGGTTGGAACTTTACCTCCTCGGGTTGGACCCTTATCTTCACCTTTTATGGCAACCACCTACAAAAGGAAAAACATGGTAATGAGCTTATCTCCTTGAAGTTTCAGGTAATAGCCTGTCGCATTGGAGGTGAATGCGCTCCAATGCGACAAACATTCAGGTAATAGCATGTCGCATTCCATTTGAATGCGCTCCAATGCGACAAGCTTTCATGTAATAGCATGTCGCATTGGAGGTGAATGCGCTCCAATGCGACAAGCATTCAGGTAATAGCTTGTCGCATTCCATTTGAATGCGCTCCAATGCGACAAGCTTTCATGTAATAGCTTGTCGTATTTGAGCGCATTCCATAACAAAATGCGACCCAGAGATACGATTTCATGTATAAATTCAACCAACTTCTACCTTTTGGACTTCTTGGACTTGCTGCATCATCACCACCTCCCTCTTCATCATCACCTCTCTCTTCAACATATCCCTTCTCACCATCACCCTCCTCATCATCCCCCTCCTCCTCATCCCCCTCCTCCTCATCACTTTCCTCCTCCTCATCTTCAACCTTCTCCTTACCTTTCTTTATTTGGGCAAATATTGCATCTATATCAGCTTCCCGTCCTTCAACATGGTCCACCAAATACGTGTACCAATCGAACTCTTTCTCTTCCTTCTCGACCACAAGACGCGCGTCTGGAGGATCAGCAACCTTACATTGCAAAAAAATAGCAATGTATTGGTAAACAAATACAAAATAAATTTAAACATACAAATCTCATTCCACTTACAGAAAACGTTTCTCTGACTACTTTGTTTGAGGGGACTATTCTCTGGGTCCATCTCAGCAAACGTGGAAGTGGGTTGCCACTTCTCCTTGTGTAATATGCATGAGTCACATTCCACAACTCAAGAATCCAACTCTGCAAATAAGAGGTATCCCTTGATAAGAATTATAACCTTGTAGCATTCCATTTGAATGCGCTCGAATGCGACAAGGTTAGCAACCCAATCTTGTCGCATTTGAGCGCATTCAACACTAAATGCGACACAGATGTAAGTTTGGTGATCGCATTCGGGCGCATTCATACACCAAACATATATACACAACACAAATCATACCTGGAATACGTGTGCAAATCCGATCAGTTGATATGGAACACGTTTCCTCTTTCCCGCTGCATTTGCCTCTAATTTCGTCAATCTTTTGCTAATGGCCCAGTCCAAGAACCTATATGTCTCCTCCCAAGCCCATGTCCCCCATGGAAACTCATTAAACAGTCTTGGATAATCTGCAAGATCCAAAACCCAATCCTTTGCATGCCTATCGTTAGCATTATCCAGTACATTGCCATGCACAAAGTACAACATGGCAATCATCACAGCATCTTGGTTAAATCTGTCAGTCGCATCCTTCTTCTTCCATTGTATACTTTGCAAAACTTCCAAGAAGTTAATGGTCGTTATTGTCTCGTATTGCTTGAAGTACTTTTTTCGCAACCTATGCGACATCTCTAATTCATACATTCTTTCCATGAATTCTCTCATGTTTACCCCAAACCTTAAACCACTTATCAGGCCAAACTCCCAATCTCCAAACCGCATATCAACTCCCCTCACCCTGAACCACATCTCCCTGTGTTTACTTTCTTTATGTTTAATCTCCCGCGATAGGACATGATGAACTATTCCAGAAGAGAAACCAACAACCTTCATATCCAAATATTGACCAAAACATGTTTTTCTATACATTTCTAACTGCTTTTCACTCAAATACTTCTTTATCATAACCCCAGAATCCACATTAAACCTCACTGTTACTTGAGCATCCGAATGAACCGCCTTGGGATATTTGAAAATGGAACTATCTCTGCCCTTTTTGGATTCCCTGGGATCATGCTGTAACAATTTTAAACATACACATATTAAATTCACTAACAAATCTGACATATTCTATATATAATTCCTTGTCTCACTTACAATTTTGTCGAATTCGTCTCTAAATGCGCTCAAATGCGACAATGTTTAAGGGTGTAGTTTGTCGCATTTGAGCGCATTTAGGTAACAAATGCGATACCAAGTTCACATATAATTCCTTGTCGCATTTGTCGCATTTAGGTAACAAATGCGACACCAAGTTCACATATAAGTCCTTGTCGCATTTGTCGCATTTAGGTAACAAATGCGACCATATTTACATACAGTTAACATTCGAGCGCATTTAATCTTCATTAATGGCGGTAACAACAGGGAAGAAGATGATGCATGCTTACCTTATGCTTCGTCCGTCCTTCCTCTTCGCTTGCCGCCGCCGTCGCCTTCCATTTTCTCGCCATCCTCGCCGTGCGCAGCAAATGAAAACGGGCCGCGAGGTAGGAGATGAAAATCAAAATGAAAATGCAGAGAAGAACGGCCCGGATTATATGTAGTGATGAATTCAAAACGTAAAATGCAGTTGAAACACACTAAAACTGAAGAAGATGAACCACAATGAAGTTGAATGGGAAAGGTCAGGTGAGGAAGTCAAAGTGGAAGCATCGGGAGGTAGGAGATGAACCTTCAAACTAAAATAAGGGTAGTTTTGTCCAAAATGGGTTTAAATGTCTAATTTGGTAAAATGGAAGCAAAGTGGGTTAGATATGTAAATTGGGGTACTTGATTGGGTCAGATTAGTAATTATCCCTTGTTTCTATTGAAAAGGCTTGACATGCTTCCTTTGAAGGGTACAAATATCACATCAAGAATAGACACTAATTCTTGTTTAATTCCAAATTAATTTGTTGATTAAACTAGCAAATCAATTATGTATTTAATGAATAGTTGGGAAATAATGCAAGAGAAATGAAACAATTAGAATTCAAAAGGACTATATGTCAACTAAGCCGTCTACTCAATAAGGTGTTGCTATGTGTTAAAAAGATGAATTAATTTAGACAAATTTATATTTGATAATGATTGTTTAGTTAATATATTAATCAATTTGGGTTTTGTTTTATTTGATAAAACCAACCGATTCAAACAAAAACAACACAAACGAATAAACATTTCAGTTATGGTTCCCATTTTATTACAATAATAGACTTTTTTTTTTTTAATTACAATAATATTCTTAAGCATGTCATAAAGTATAAAGAGTGCTCGTAAGTTAGATCTGTCAATTATCGTGTTCGTGTCATATCATTTCGGGTTTGTGTTGAAAAGAGTAAACCCAAACCCAACCCAAAAATTTTCGTGTCAATCGTGTTAACCTGTTCGAGTTAGTGTCGATTTCGTGTCGTATTTTCGAGTTACATGTAATTTTGTTATGCATATATATTAACGATGACTTTTAAAAATATAAGAGGATATGATACTATTTTTAAATACTTTATACCATTTTTAGATTAATATGTTAACACTAACCAACGAAAAGTCCGTTAATATCATGTTAGAGGGTCATGTAATGTGTTTATAACAATTTAGAAAGTTCAAATCATATTTGCAAGTAATAATTGTAATTTTATTATCTTTACTAATAAATTGACATATAAAAACACGAGAAAATATAACAATAATTTTATTTTTTCGTGTCATTTCTTGTCATTTTCGGGTTAGCATATCAACCCTAACCCAACTCAAAAATTTGCGTGTCAATCCAAAAATGACACATTATCTACTAAACTAAACTCAAACATTAAAATTACGTGTCGATTTCATGTAATCGTGCCACCTAAGTGGTGCTAGATTACTGATGCGAATTACTAATTGATTATATAATGGTAGTCCCTTTAATTGTCTTTGGTACAAAAGAAATAAAAATTTAATAAGTCATATGCTATTATTTTATTTAAGGAAAAAAGAAAGATATTTTACAATAGTTGATGGGTTAATTTAATATAGTATACCTAATGGACTTTCATTTTAAAACGAGTTTACCTGAATATGAGTACATCTGTAATTTAATTTTATGTTAAGTTATTCGTATATATTCAATTTTATATATATTATGATATTTTTTTTCTTTACGGGAGTGCTTATAACTTCGTTAGATCAAAATGTAATAAGTACAACAAGAAAACAACGATAATGAATCAAACCTTATAAGATCTACAAAAAGACTAAAACGACTACATAGAACAAAAAATACCATAACGGTATAAAAAAACACAAAACAACAATGAAACATATATTTTTCGTGAATCGAAATCTGCAGAAAAGTAGATGCAATCCAAATTTCATCATTTAGGTCATCCCGAACATTTGGATCTGAGTCATTTTTTTGTTGCAATAATGTATATTTATTGATCCATGGATAAGATAAACCGTTTTCGCTCTTGCTAAATCAGAAAAAAGTATAAACGACAAAATAGTAGAAAGCAAATACAATTCAGACGGATAAAAGATTCGGTAAAATATATGAACACAGATTAAAAAGAAAAAACAATAATAAAAGTTACAGAAACCTAACCCGGTGGGAGGAGCAAGAAGGTTGACAGACTTCCTTCGTCCTCCTCAAAATAAATCAACAAAATAGAAACATTTGACAGAAAATGAGAAGAGAAAGGAAGAAGAACAGGAATGCCAAATTTTTTTTGGTTCATTCAAATCCTAGAAAGTGTATATTATGATATCTCAAATTAGATATATTATATAATATGATATATTTTACAAAGATTTTTATTACACAGGATTAAAAAAACTCGAAAAAGAAATGAAAACAAATCAAAATACGAACAATATGGGTTAAACTAGAACCATAAAAGTCTTCAAAAAGAATATATTGGATGCTTGTAGGAAGAACATTACACTTGTAATGACCTAAAGAAAGATTTACTATGTAGTTTGCCATCCAATCAGCAACTGTATTTCTCTTTATATAAATCTGAATCAGTTGAATATCCCAATTCATTCTTAGAAGCTCTTTGAATTTATCAATTAACCAATAAAAATAATGAAAGGTGCCAATGTCTGAGAGCATAAACTAAATATCGGCTGAAGAATCCAGCTCCACCACCACTACCTTCCAGTGCCCTTTCTTCCATACCATATCAAACCAAAGAAACAAACCCCAAACATCCTCTAACATAGTCGTGCAAATGTCAACATTAGCGGCAAAACCCCCAATTCAAACCCCCCGATTATTCTAATTCACACCCCGTTGTTGTAAAACCCGGATTTCCCTTACTACCACCATCACTGTTGACCTTTACCCAACCCATGTTAGGAAGATGCCAACGAATTGAGATCTCATTGCCAACTTTGGACTGTTTTCCGCCCAATAAATCAAATTTCGCCTTAAAATTTGTAACTTAAAAGGTAAGGTAAGTAAGCTTATCTTGACAAATAACTGGATCAACATTAAAAATCATACACTTTTTCTAGCGCCATATTCACCACATGATGGCAGCAAACCAAATCGACCATTTCACATCGTGCAAACTTTAGGAATCACCAATATTGCGTAACACCCATATGTTCAAAAGATCAAAGTAAAAGTAAAAGAAAAGTTAGGGATCAAAAGGAATAAATAAAGACTAGACCTCTCTCGCTTTAGGGTAATCTCTGAGCAGATGGATAGTATCGTGACCACTAACTAGTAGAAGGATCTAACCCTCTCTAGGACTTCAATACACCATATCTTTTTCCAATCAAATAGATTTGTCGATGAATATTATTTTTTAATGATAAAATATGGTGTCTATTTTCATATTAGTTGATGATTAAATGTCGTGTCAGCAACTTCGGTGAGAAAATGATAAGAAAACATTGAGAGTGATTTTATTGGTAAAAAACAAACTTAAATGATATTATTGAGATAAATTGAAACTTTATGGTAATATTGTCCAAATTTTTATGACGACAGATGCTAATTATCGTATGTGTATTTGTTTCATGGAATGGAATATAGTGAAATAGAATAGACCAGGGGCGGAACCAAGGGGGGGTTAGGGGGGCTCGAGGCCCGGCAGGCGGCCAGAGAATTGAGAATTTTTTTTTTAGTAATGGTGTCTGGTTATATTTTGGAGAGAATTATATTGAATCTATGTAGTATTATTTCAATGTTTAAAGGTAGATGAGATGATTAAGGATGCTTACTTCAAATTGAGAGGTCCTATGTTTGAATCCCTTTAACCTCATTTTTTTAAAAAGTTTTTATTTATTTTTATTTTATTTTTTAATAATTATAAAAACATGTTACCATTATTAATAATTTAAATGGACTCTTTATTTTTATTTTAATAACACTTTTAAATTCATTTTTAATATGTCTTTACCATTAAAAAAAAGTAGACATATTTAATATTCATTTTTATTATGTCTTTACCATTAAAAAAAGTAAACATGTTTAATTTTCTATTAGTTCAATGCTAGTTTCTAAAAAAAATGATAACATTTTTACAGTTTTAATGCGTTGGAGGCTAAAAAAAATTTGCCCAGCCATGGAATTTGAAAATTTACCGCCAACCGGACAGTTAATTTCGTTTTTTTTTTTGACGTTTTGAATTTTTTTTTTTACTGATATGTTTGAGCCCCGGGTCATCCAGAGTCCTGGTTCCGCCACTGGAATAGACATTACCAAGTAATAGAATATTGATATAGAATAAAATAAGTATTCTTTAGAAATAACTATTCCATATTTGGTTGGTGGAATGAAATGAGATGAAATAATTAGTTTTGTAGTTTAAAAAAGGGTAACTTTATCCTCAAATGTAATTTCTTATTTATTTTAAAATTTTAATTATTACCATCAATTATTCAAATTATAATACATGTGATTTAAGGAAAAACGTGAAAAATGGTAAAAACATAAAAACACAAAAACAATTAAAATACAAAAAAATGTGAAAACGGTAAAAACACGAAAAATGAAAAAAAAACGTGAAAACGCGAAATGTAAATTTCAATTATTACCATCAAATTTTCACAATTTTCACGTTTTTTCCTTTTTTTTTTACATTTACCGTTCTTCACGTTTTTACCTTTTTTCATTTTTTTTCCATTTTCCATTTTTACTGTTTTTCACTTCTTCTTTTTTCAATTTTTCGTATTTTTTTACCGTTTTTCACGTTTTTACCAATTTTCATGTATTTACCATTTTTGTTTTTTTTACATTTTTCATGTTTTTACCGTTTTTCACGTTTTTACTGTTTTCACATTTTTTGCTCTTTTCTATTTTTACCCTTTTTTGCTTTTTTTTTCATCTTCCACTTTTTTCTATTTTTCATGTTTTTTTCTTTTTCGCATTTTTTCCATTTTTCACATGAAATGTGAAACAAATGATAAATAGATATGAAAAGGGTAATTTTGAAATAAAAAATATTAGTTGTGGAATAACTATTTCTAGCTTAAATTAAGGAATCCATATTCCACTAATTATCAAATGCAAATTCAATGGAATAGCTATTCCATGGAAGAAAAAAATAATGAATCAAATGGTGGAATAGCTATTCTATTCTTCATATATTCCATATTCATGATGTTAAATCGTCGGACTTCGACTTAAATTATTTTCTTCTGATTTCGATTTCAATTAATTTCTTACAAATTGTACGAGAACTAATGGGACGTTTGGTATTCTATGGGGATATGGATAGAGATAAAAGTTGAGATATAGATAATGATAAAAGAGTTGGATAGGAATAACAACAAGATAGGAGGGTTTATTACCCATGTTTGATACGTATGATAAGGATATGGATAAAATGATTTATTTTACTATATCACCTCAGTCCAAATTTAAATAGAAAGTATATATTAATGTAGTATCAACATGTACTGGAAATTAATTAAATTTAATCTATCAACCTAACTTGAGAAATATTTGGAACACTGTATTAAATTTTCAAACTACAAAAATAAAATAACTTGAGAAATACTTGGAACATTTTATTAAATTTTCAAAATGTAAAAAATGGAATAACTTGAGAAATACTTGAAATATTGTATTAAATTTTCAAAACACAAAAAATGGAATAACTAATATATTTAAGATGATAGATTAAATTTAATTAATTTTATTCGACATTGATACTACAATAATATATGCAAACTTAGGTTTTTAAAAGTTGAAAGTTTAAAATTAACTTGATAAATATTTGGAACACAATTTTTAAAATACACCAAATGGAATAAATAATGGAAAAATTACACCCATAGCCACTCAACTTTACCCATTTTAACATTGTGACCACTGAACTTCAATTCTTAACGATATCAACACTGAACTTTATACTTTTTAACATCGATGACCATTCAATTTTAACTAACTCCTCAAAGTGGCGACCGTTAACGATCTCAAAATGAAAATATTCAAAAATTAAAATTGTTCAGAACGACATTTACCATGAAACCATATTTTTTATTTTCCAAAATCACATTTTTTAGAGTTTTCTCTTTCTAAAAATTCACTCTCTCTCTCCTAATAAAACAACATCTAAATGAACTCAAAACGAAAATTTTCAAGAATTAAATTTCCTTAAAATATCATTAACGCTTTGGATTTTTTATTTTTAGACTGTCAACGGTCGTTTTGAGGTGTTGAGTGGCCACCGATGTTAAAAAGTGTAAAATTTGGTGGCCATACTGTTAAGAATTGAAGTTTAGTGGCCATAATGTTAAATGGGTAAAGTTCAGTGGCCATGGGTGTAATTTACCCAATAAATAATAAAATTTGAGAGACAAATTAGACTTTTCTATCTAAAATGCTTATCCCTTCATTGTCTCACTTTTCTAAATAAATACGAGATAACTCATCTTGTTTTTTTTTTATTCCTATTACACCTCTTATATCCTCCTAACTACCACCTCGTAAAGATTGAAAGCTACAGTTACCTAGCATTAGCAATCTTAATGGTTGTTTATCATCATTAAAGTAAAGTAAAAAAAATGTTTGAAATCGTAAACAAATCAGATATATGAAATTGACCTGATAATCCACATATTACATCAACAATATCAATATCGATTGATCTATTTAAGAGTAGAAAAGGATTAATTAAACTAAACCAAACTACTACATATTTTAATCTTTAGATGACTGACCACAGTGAATAATTTGAAAATCACATGACTACTACTGTCACTTTTTTTTCTATCTTATAAATAATCTAAACACACCTAGAAAATTAAGAATGATTCTTAAACTGTTTATGGGTTATGTCATTAACTTTATGATGCTGTCAGATTTGGTTTAACTCATCTACTTTTGTAGAATTCACGACAAGCTTATTAGTTTAGGACCAAATCTTATCCTAAACATACATTCAAATATAAGAATTGGGTAGTTAAACAAAATCATTTTCTTAATTATAGAAAGGGCTAATTACAAATCTAACCCAATTAAGAGGGGTCATTTACATATCTAACTCACTTTACTTCCATCTTACCAAATTAGACCATTTCATCCATTTTGGACAAAATTACCCTTAGTTCTATTGATCGATGGATCTGCTCCAACTGCTTCTTCCGCTTCATCTTCTTCTTCTTCATCATCTTCTTCCGCTTCTTCTTCATCTTCTTCCGCTTCTTCTTCTTCTGGTTCTTCTTCTTCTTCTTCGACTCATCTTCTTCGATTTCTGATATCAATCGTTAGCGATTTTTGAGACTTTTGAAGTATTATGTTCAATTTCCCATAGAAATTATATATTTTTACCTTATACGCGTGCTTTTCTCGCTGGTCTTGCCTCTTTCTTCATTTGTAATGGTATCGTTTCAGTTGTCGCAGCGATAAGAGTTGTCGCATTTGCGACGAAATGCGACAACTGTTGTCGCATTTGTGACGAAATGCGACAAAATTTCGTCACAAATGCGACAACAATGGAGAAAAATGATGGAAAATTGAGAAAATTGGAATGATACCATTATAGATGAAGAAAGAGGTAAGACCAGTGAGAAAAACAGACAAATAAGCTAAAAACATACCATTTCTACGGGAAATTGAACATAATACTTCAAAAATCTCAAAAATCGCTAACGATTGATATCAGAAATCGATCTATTGATCAATAGAACTAAGGGTAATTTTGTCCAAAGTGAATGGAATGGTCTAATTTAGTAAAATGGAAGCAAAGTGGGTTAGATATGTAAATGACCCTTCTTAGTTGGGCTAGATTTGTAATTAGCCCTTATAGAAATTAGAAACTAATCCAGTCTTGTCCTTTTACCAACAGTAGCAAGCAAATGGTTAATTACAAAATTATATGAATGTCTGTGATTAGGTGTGTAATTAGGTAGCAATAAAACGTATTTGATCATGTCAATCCTCTTTTATGGGGCACGTGGAAAGACCATTTCTTTTATTAACTATAAACAAAATCAACAATTTATTTTATTCTGTAAAGTCCAATAAGGTTTAACGTTTAGAAGCTTCGTAGTTCATTGATTCGCACAGGGAAGAGTCATTTCTCTATAATACTGCGTTATCTACCGGCCTTTATCGTCAAGTTCTTTTCTTTAAAAAAACAAAAGGTAAACTTAGAAAATAAGTATAAAATGGAAGAAACAAGTTAACTTAAATAAGGACAAATTTTACAGCACTATGAGAGATACTTCCGACCAATGAAAATCGTTTTGAATACCATTATATTAATATTAATATGATTGGTGGAAATAAAAAATATATATAATTGTATCGTGAATTGATTGACGAGGTAAAATAAAACATTAAATTCTTATAATATTATCTTATCTTTCCCGCAAAAACGACGAGAGCGATGGCGAAGGAGCGGGATAGAGCGAATCCAAGAACGACGGCGGTGATGGGCGGCGCAAGCGGCCATTCGACGCAGGGAAGGACGGATCGGGCGGCTGGGATGGCTAGGGCGTCGGATCTTGCGCCGGAGGGAGAAGGGGATGAGGGATCGGTCGGGTCTCCTAGGAGGAGGCGGGGGAGCGGGGAACGACTGAGAGATCGATCTAGGGAGAGGGGGCGGCCGGTGCACCAGGGGGGTGAGGGGCTGGATCCGGCAGGAGGGATCGGCGGCGATGGAGACTGGGAGTCGGCAGGGCTTGGGGAAGATCCTGTGGGGGATGGGTTGTATGGTGCTGATCCGCCGGGGTTGCGGAAGCCGTTTCAGGCCGCGCAGGCTGCGCTAGCCGTACAGGCCACGCAGGCCGTGCAAGCCACACCAGCGACGCAGATCGCGCAGGCCGCGCAAGCCGTACTGGCCTCGCAGGCCGCGCAAGCAACACTTGCTACGCAAGCCGCGCAGGCTGCGCAGGACGTGCATGCCGCGCAGGCCGTGCAGGCCGCGGGAAGGCCGGCTTCGGGCCATGCTTCCGGGAATTTGGGCAAACTGTGCCCGGGTGATGGTGCGAATGAGGGATTTGCTACCACAGGGATGCCGATAGTAACGATGGAAGGTCGAGCGAGGGATCAGGCTATGGCCCCTAGCCCTAGTGCTATCTCGGGCTTGAAACAAATTGCGGATACAATTGATAATCGTGTTTTTAAGAATGACTGGGGGAATTCTTCCTGGAGAGATAAGGTGTTGGGGGTGGTTGAGGAGGAAGCCATGATGGAGGAAGACACTATCGAGGATGAGTCTGAGGAATTCTTTTCCGACTCTGATATTGAGGATAGAGAACAAGAGGACCCGCTGTGTCCTAAGATCCGTCTTTCCTCTGAAGACAAGCGTGTCCTAAGATCCAAGTGGAAATTGGCCTTAATTGTCACTGTTCTTGGGAAAATGATTAGCTTTAACTACTTTGCCCAGAGGATCCAAGCACAATGGACGAAGAAAGGGAAGGTTTCCATTACGGACCTGGAGAATGATTACTATGTCATTAAATTTACCAGAGCAGAGGATTTTAATGCAGTGGTTAACGGTGGCCCTTACATCATTTCCAATCATGTATTGGCAATAAGGCCATGGGTTCCAAATTTTAATCCTCATGACTGCTCGGTTAACAGGATCCTTACTTGGGTTAGATTCCCAGGTTTGCCCATTGAATACTACAACGAGAGATTCCTTAATAAAATTGGAGGCCTAGTTGGGAAAGTTCACCACGTAGACAAAACTACCATTGGGGCAGTGAGAGGCAAGTTTGCCAGGGTTTGTATCGATATTGATCTTGCGAAACCTCTTCTGTCTAAATTCTGCATTCAGAATAAGGTCTTTCATATTGAATACGAAGGCATCCATAATATCTGCTTTGAATGTGGCATGTTTGGCCATACTTATGATGGCTGTCCTAAAAGAAGGAAGATGGTTGAGGAGGTGGTGGTGCCTAACATAGGTAGAGCTGAGGAGAATCAAGGTGAAGGGAAGAATTTTGGCCCATGGATGCTGGCCAAAAGGTCGGTTAGAAGGAAGCCACGAGCAAATGATGCTCGAAATCATTCGCCAGATATCAGTAAGGAGATGAACTCTCTTCAAATTGCTCCTGAAATCAAGGTTAAGCCCCCTGACATTAAGAATGGGACTGGTGGGGAGGCTGCTTCCGGGTCAGGATCAAGATTCGGAGTCCTATCTCTTGAGGATGGACAGGATCCGGAGGTTTCTAATGAACATATGGAGCTAAACATGCCTGGCCTGGAATCTGCCGAGCCAGCTTCCATCCTAGGCGACTCTATTAATCCTCTGTTTGACTCCAATGCTATGGCCAAGGGGAGCTCCCAGAACATTGGCTCAACAGGAAGAGTGTTGACAAATAAGGTTAGTAATTTGAAAACTCTTGTGGATATCCCAATATGAAAGAATATAGGAGTCAATAAGTTGAATATGAAGAAACCTAAAGCTAACCCTAAAAAGAACCATATTTCTGTGGATTCTTGGGATAAAAGGGGGCCGGCTGGCACCTCTTCTAAGCTCTCAGGAGCCCCGAATAAATACCTGGTCTAGGGTTGGGGCCTGTGATCAGTAGTTTTCTTTTTTGATGGACTTCTTTGTTTGGAATGTTAGAGGTGCAGCTAGCAAGGCTACCCGCATCCATGTTAAAGATCTCATTAAGCAATTTAATCCTTCTTGCTTTGCTCTTCTTGAAACCAAGGTGAGTGGTTCTAAAGCAGATGAGGTGGTTAGAAAGTTTAAGAATTGGAGTTGTATCAGATCTGAGGCTACTGGTCGGGCAGGGGGGATTTGGCTGTTTTGGAAGCTAGGTCGTGTTAAGATTGATATTATCAGTATGGATATTCAATTCATTCATAGTAAGGTTTGTTACCCTAGTAATAAACCCTTCTTTGTAGCCTTTGTTTATGCCGATCCGGTTTCGACTAACCGGAAAAGGCTGTGGGAGTTTCTCTACTCTATAAGTACAAGCATGGTGGAGGCTTGGATGGTGGTTGGGGACTTTAATGATATCGCCCTTATGAGTGACCAGAGAGGGGGGGGGGGGGGTAATCATTATGTGAACCGGTGCCTTAATCATAAGCAGAATATAGATCTTTACGGGCTGTCTGATCTGGGAGCCGCTGGTCACAAGTTTACTTGGAAAAGGAATATCGTGTTTGTTCGGTTGGACAAAGTTTATGTGAATGTTGCTGCGATTTATAGATTTCCTGAGGTGAACGTTCTGAATCTTCCTTTCCGTCATTCTGACCATTGTCCTATCCTTATTAAGTTGATTAAAGGTCATCGGCTTAAAGGGAATAGACCTTTTAGGTACCTGGTTGCCTGGGATTCCCACCCTGATTTCAAAAATTTTGTTAAAGAAAATTGGCAACCTCATTCTAATGTTCTCCTGGCCGCTGAGGAGTTTAGAAGGAATGTGGTGGATTGGAATAAGAACATCTTTGGCCATATTATCAGAAGGAAAAGTAAACTTTTAAGAAGGATGGAAGGCATTCAACGCTGTTTGGAGGTCCGTTTTGATCACAGTCTGAATTGTCATCTTAGATCCCTCCAGAACGAGTTGGAAGCTGTGCTTAGGCAGGAAGAGCTTCTTTGGTTTCAGAAATCTAGAAAGGCTTGGATTAAGGATGGTGACCGGAATACCAGGTTTTTCCACCTTTCTACTATTATTAGGAGGCAGAGGAATCAGATCGATGCTATTAAAGATTCCCAGGGTGATTGGGTCTATGAGGATGATGATATTCGTCGCCTGGCCCTTGACTTCTATAAAGACCTTTTTAAAGAGGATGAGGTTGATCTGGATAAAGCCCTCTCTGGGATTTCCTTTCCTAGGCTGGAGGAGGATGCTATTAAGGAAGCATTCCATCCTATTGACCTGAAAGAAATTGATATGGCCTTCTCTAGTATTGGAGCTACTAAAGCTCCGGGGATTGATGGTATTCCGGCCAGTTTTTACCACAAGCACTGGGAAACTGTGAAAGAAGGCATTTACAGTTTTGTTAAAGGTGTTTTCGGTGGTTCCAATGGTATTAGGATGGTGAATAAAACTCTCCTAGTTCTTGGTCCCTAGTAATTAGTTCCAAGGGGGGGATAGGAACTAATGTAACTTTTTCGCTTTTAATTATGCTGACTTAATATTATTTTAAGAGTTTGATAACTCAGCATGTTGGTCAGCACGGTCGATTGATTAGTCAGACAGTTTTAGTTCTATGCTGACTAAGACTGCTTGACCTGAGAGTTGGGAATTGACACTTGAAAGGCCAGCTTCCAACTCAGCACTCAGATTTACTCAGTTTCAGTTTTAACACTTTATAAGCTGAGTAAATTTCACAAGCAACACATGCACACACACACACACACATATATATATATATATATTGAGAGAAAGAGTTTAGAAGTTACTCAGCACGACTTATCATGGTTCGGCCTCTCTGCCTACGTCCAGTCCCCAGTTCCTCCTGGGATTTTTCAATCCAATACTGAGCTCTTTTAAGGTAGAGCACAAACCCTTTACAAGGCAGTGAGTATGCAAGAGTACGTCCTCTATTCGTCTACTCAGCTCCTACTAAGTACTACAACCCAGCACTTAGATTTTTCTACCACTGAATGCTTACAACCAAGCACTCAGCATACACTCTCAATATAACAATTGATAAAACACTTGTTCTCTTTTCAGTAAAGAACACTTTAGAAGATTACACAGAATCACTCTAGCATTTACACAGAGAATAGAAGATTTGGTGTAAGATCTTTTTGTATTTGAGTGCTTTGAAGATTTTCTCTCTTGTATTTTTCTTTTGATACTTCGGCAATGATCCAAGGTTCTTGATTGTCCTTTTATAGATGAAAATCTGCAGATGGATCATTTGAATTGTTTTAGCCGTTAACACCAAAACAGCTCTTTTAGGGAACATCTTCTGGTCAGCTTCAGACTGTTCCGCCATTCCCTTCCTCTGTTTTCTTCAGGCGTCAGGTTTTGTCTTCAGGCGTCAGGACTGACTCTTCTACAACTTGAGTTCTTTTATTATAAATTCTATATGCTTTGCTGTTTGTTAAGTACCCCAAAAAGATTGCTTCGTCAGCTTTGGCATCAAATTTTGCCAAATTGTCTTTTGTATTGAGTATGAAACATCTACACCCAAAGGCACGAAAGTAGCCAATGTTGGGCTTTCGTCCTTTCCAAAGTTCATAGGGAGTTTTCTTTAATATGGGTCTAACTAAAGCCCTATTCAATATATAACATGCTGTGTTGACAGCTTCTCCCCAAAAATACTTCGAAAGCTTATTTTCACTCAGCATTGTCCTAGCAATTTCTACTATTGTCCTATTTTTCCTTTCAACAACTCCATTTTGTTGAGGAGTTCTAGGGGCAGAGAAATTGTGGTCAATACCATTGGTTTCACAGAATTCATCAAACATTTGGTTTTTGAATTCTCCACCATTATCACTTCTAATGTGAGCTACTCTTAGGTCTTTGTCATTTTCAAGCTTTTTGACTAATTTAGTAAACATCTCAAATGTTTCATCTTTGCTACTCAGCAAGATGATCCAAGTATACCTAGAGAAATCATCTACAATAACTAAGGAAAATTTCTTACCTCCCATGCTGAGTGGCTGGATAGGTCCGAAAAGATCCAAATGTAGTAATTCCAATGATCTTTTGGTTGAGACAACATTTTTGCTATGAAATGACTTTTTGGTTTGTTTACCTTGCTGACAAGCATTACAAAGTTGATCTTTTTCATACTTTAATTTGGGTAATCCCTCAACTAATTGCTTTCTAGCTAGTTTGGCAAGGAGGTCCATGCTGACATGCCCAAGTCTCCTATGCCATAGCCAGGAGTTGTCCTCTTTAGATACTAAGCATATATTATTTGAAAATTGTTTTTCTAAACTCAACATATAAACATTTTCTACACGAGGGGCTGTTAAAATCAAATCGTTTGTTTTTCCCTCGAGTATTTGACATTGAGTATCATCAAATATAACATTTCTTCCACTCTTGCAAAGCTGAGCTACACTTAGAAGATTATATTTGAGACCCTTAACTAAGGAGACTGACTCAATTCTGGGGTTACCTCCGATAGTTCCTGAGCCAACTATCTTACCCTTCTTGTTGTCTCCAAAGCTTACACTACCTCCTCGTTTAAGTTCTAGTGTGATGAACTGAGTTTCATCACCTGTCATGTGTCTTGAGCATGCGCTGTCTATGTACCAAAGTTTTGACTTCTCCACGCATGTCAAGCTGACCTGCATTTTAAACTATTCATCTTTAGGTACCCAATTCCTTTTGGGTCCTTTCTTGTTAGTATAAACAGATGCAGAGTCATATTTTAGTTTGTGACGGCATACTTTTGTAGTATGGCCACTTTTACCACAAAAGCCACACTGAGTTACCCTTTGAGGGTGATGTTGAGTGTGGTCAGCATTGTTGTATTGAGCATGCCAACATATCTTGGTAGTATGACCTTTCTTACCACAGAAGTCACATTGGACAGTCTGTTTGTTATGCCAGCACACAGCTTTTGTGTGTCCTTTCTTCCCACAACAGCTACATTGAGTAAACTGTTTATGCTGACCAGTACCTGAGTACTCAGCATGGGGTTTATTCTTAGTTGAACTTTTTATTTGGTTCTGTAAGGTGGTGACGTCCTTTTTCAGTTTCTTTGAATCTGATTGGACTTCCAAGACAAACTTGTGCATAACTTCTATATTGCTATGCAATGTTGAGTTATCTTGGAGGAGATATCGAAGATCACTCAGTTTGACCTCCTCAATCTCATCGCAGCGCCTGCTAAGTGCCTTAATCTTTTTGTTACACTTCTTAGTTAGTGTATATAAGTCACTCAGGGCATTTACCATTTCGTTTCTAAGCAAAAGTAAGGATGTTACCTCATTGTTGTTTTCCTCCTGCTCAGAATCTCCAGAGAGGTCAGCTTGCTCAGATTGAGATTGGTCAGCTCCATCATCTGCCATGAAACATATGTTGGCTGTATCATTTTGCTCAGCTTCAGATGATGTTGACTCATCACTGTCACTCCACGTGGCCACCATTGCCTTTTTGCTTCCATTCTTATCTTTCTTCAGATTAGGACAACTTGACTTAATATGCCCAGTTTGATGGCACTCATAACATGTGACAGGCTTGGAGCTGTCCTTTTTGTATCTGGTGTCACCGGACTCAGCTTTGTATCTGTCTCCTCTCTTGTATGACCGCTTACTATTTCTTTCATTTCTTCTGAACATCTTTTTGATTTTTCTAGTAAACATGGCCATTTCCTCATCATCAGTTGACTCAGCTTCTGTGGAGTCAGCTTTCATCACTAGTGATTTCTATTTCTTATCCTCAGATTTTTCTTTAGCTTCAAAGTTTTTCATGGAAATTTGATGGGTCAGCAAGGAACCGATCAGCTCATCATATTTGTATGTGGTCAGTGTTGAAACACCTTTCCACAAGATTTTGATTTGACAAAATCATCCATGATTAAGAGGCAATTAAATTTAAATGCTTTGATTTAATTGTACTAATGTGTTTGTTCAAGTATTGAGTGCAAAAATATATATATAAAGTAAGACAGGTCAGAAGTCAGCATAAGCCAAAAGCTGAGTGGAACGGAACTCAGCACAAAAGGATAGAAGCTGAGTAAAGTAGAACTCAGCATCAGAAGCTTCCTTCAAGTTGCCAGAACGAAGCTGACTAAATTAGAAGACTCCTTCAGAATTGAATAAACAAGAACGGAGCTGACTAAGAAGGAACTCAGCATGGAGGTTGAACATTCGAAGATAACGAATGAAGCTGAGTGACAGTCAGGACAGCATGAAAGATCCGTTCACTAAAGGACAAAGTCTGCAATCTTCTGCACCAATAATTGAAGCCTCGAAAATACAAAGAAGACTAATTCCAAAGATCATGGGTCAATGGATTATTGGTAAAAGACAACTGGCACAAAAAGACAAGTCTGATGCAAGAAGACAAAACCTGACGCCTGAAGAAAACAGAGGAAGGGAATGGCGGAACAGACTGAAGCTGACCAGAAGCTGTCTGCTAAAAGAGCCGTTTTGGACTTAACGGCTAATTCATCCCAAATGATCCAATCTTCAGAAATTCATCTATAAAAGGACAATGATAGTTCTTGGATCATTTGCTCAAGCATCAAAAGAAAAATACAAGAGAGAAAATTCTGAAAGCACTCAAATACAAAAAAGATCTTACACCAATTTTTCTATTCTCTGTGTAAATGCTAGATTGATTGTTTTGTAATCATCTAAGGTGTTCTTTAGTTGAAAAAGAACAAGTGTGTGATCAATAGAAATATTGAGAGTGTTGAGCTGAGTACTTGGTTGTAAGTATTCAGTGGTAGAAAAATCTAAGTGCTGGGTTGTAGTACTTAGTAGGAGCTGAGTAGACGAATAGAGGACGTACTCTTGCATACTCACTGCCTTGTAAAGGGTTTGTGCTCTACCTTGAAAGAGCTCAGTATTGGATTGAAAATCCCAGGAGGAACTGGGGACTGGACGTAGGCAGAGAGGCCGAACCAGGATAAGTCGTGCTGAGTAACTTCTAAACTCTCTCTCTCAATATATATATATATATATATATATATATGTGTGCATGTGTTGCTTGTTGTATTTACTCAGCTTATAAATTGTTAAAACTGAAACTGAGTAAATCTGAGTGCTAAGTTGGAAACTGACCTTTCAAGTGTCAATTCCCAACTCTCAAGTCAAGCAGTCTTAGTCAACATAGAACTAAAACTGTCTGACTAATCAAACACCCGTGCTGACCAACACGCTGAATTATCAAACTCTTAAAATAACATTAAGTCAGTATAATTAAAAGCGAAAAAGTTACATTAGTTCCTAACCCCCCTGGAACTAATTACTAGGGACCAACAAGTGGTATCAGAGCCTAAGCTCACTACTCAAAGATCTAACAATCTTGAGCTGATCCCGAAAAATGGGTGAAAATAGCACTCGTTTCCTCCCAGGAAACCAAACAACACAGATACTCCCTAAGGGATTATCAATCACTAGACCTCCCCTATTCTTTGGATCTAATTATACATTCTGGAAGAATAGGATGAAGAACTTTATTCAAGCCACAAACATGAGTGCATGGCTTGCAATAGTTCAAGGTCCACATGTACCTTATAAAACTGTTGATAATGAGAAAGTTATCAAGAGTGAAACTGAGTGGACAGAGGATGACCTCAGAAAATTACAAAATAATGCTTCGGCTATCAATATGCTTCACTGTGCTCTAGATGCTGCAGAATACGATAAGATTTCAGGTTGTGAGTCAGCACAGGAGATCTGGAAAAAGCTGGAAGTAACTTATGAAGGCCCCAGCAAGGTCAAGGAATCCAAAGTGAACCAACACATGCGATTGTATGAGCTGTTCGAGATGGCTGACAATGAGGACATCTCAGCAATGAATGCCAGGTTCACCAACATAATAAATGAGCTTAAAAGACTCGGTAAGAATTTCACTGAAGAAGAACAAGTGAAGAAGATCTTACGAAGTCTTCCCAAAAGCTGGCAAGCCAAGAAGACAGCTGTAGAGGAAGCTCAGGACCTGACCACATACAAATATGATGAGCTGATAGGTTCCTTGCTGACCCATGAAATCTCCATGAAAAACTTTGAAGCTAAAGAAAAATCTGAGGATAAGAAACAGAAGTCACTAGTGATGAAAGCTGACTCCACAGAAGGTGAGTCAACTGATGATGAGGAAATGGCCATGTTTACTAGAAAAATGAAAAAGCTGTTCAGAAGAAATGAAAGAAATAGTAAGCGGCTATACAAAAGAGGAGACAGATATAAAGCTGAGTCCAGTGACACCAGATACAAAAAGGACAGCTCCAAGCCTGTCACATGTTACGAATGCCATCAAACTAGGCATATCAAGTCAAGCTGTCCTAATCTGAAGAAAGATAAGAATGGAAGCAAAAAGGCAATGGTGGCCACGTGGAGTGACAGTGATGAGTCAACATCATCTGAAGCTGGGCAAAATAAAATAGCCAACATATGTTTCATGGCAGATGATGGAGCTGACCAATCTCAATCTGAGCAAGCTGACCTCTCTGGAGATTCTGAGCAGGAGGAAAACAACAATGAGGTAACACCCTTACTTTTGCTCAGAAACGAAATGGTAAATGCCCTGAGTGACTTATATACACTAACTAAGAAGTGTAACAAAAGGATTAAAGCACTCAGCAGGCGCTGTGACGAGATTGAGGAGATCAAGCTGAGTGACCTCCGATATCTCCTCCAGGACAACTCAGATTTACATACGAACATGCAAATCTTACATAAGTTTGTCACGGAGGTTCAAACTGAGTCAAAGAAACTTAGAAAGGATGTCACAACTTTACAAAACCAAATAAAAGGTTCAACTAAGAATAAACCCCATGCTGAGTACTCAGGTACTGGTCAGCATAAACAGTTTACTCAATGTAGCTGTTGTGGGAAGAAAGGACACACAAAAGCTGTGTGCTGGCATAACAAACAGACTGTCCAATGTGATTTCTGTGGTAAGAAAGGTCATACTACCAAGGTATGCTGGCATGCTCAACACAATAATGCTGACCACACTCAACATCGCCCTTAAAGGGTAACTATGTGTGGCTTTTGTGGTAAAAGTGGCCATACTACAAATGTATGTCGTCACAAGTTAAAATATGACTTTGCACCTGTTTACACTAACAAGAAAGGACCCAAAAAGAATTGGGTACCTAAAAACGAATAGTTTAAAATGCAGGTCAGCTTGACATGCATGGAGAAATCAAAACTCTGGTATATAGACAACGCATGCTCAAGACACATGACAGGTGATGAAACTCAGTTCATCACACTAGAGCTTAAATGAGGAGGTAGTGTAAGCTTTGGAGACAACAAGAAGGGCAAGATAGTTGGCTCAGGAACTATCGGAGGTAACCCTAAAATTGAGTCAGTCTCCCTAGTTAAAGGTCTCAAGTATAATCTTCTAAGCGTAGCTCAGCTTTGCAAGAGTGGAAGGAAGGTTATATTTGATGATACTAAGTGTCCGATACTCGAGGGAAAAACAAATGATTTGATTTTAACAGCCCCTCGTGTAGAAAATGTTTACATGTTGAGTTTGGAAAAGCAATTTTCAAAAAGTATATGCTTAGTGTCAAAAGAGGACAACTCCTGGCTATGGCATAGGAGACTTGGGCATGTCAGCATGGACCTCCTTGCCAAACTAGCTAGAAAGCAATTAGTTGAGGGATTACCCAAATTAAAATATGAAAAAGATCAACTGTGTAATGCTTGTCATCAAGGTAAACAAATTAAAAAATCATTTCATAGCAAAAAGGTTGTCTCAACCAAAAGACCATTGGAATTACTACATTTGGATCTTTTCGGACCTATCCAGCCACTCAGCATGGGAGGTAAGAAATTTTCCTTAGTTATTGTAGATGATTTCTCTAGGTATACTTGAGTCATCTTACTGAGTAGCAAAGATGAAACATTTGAGATGTTTACCACATTAGTCAAAAGGCTTGAAAATGACAAAGACCTAAGAGTAGCCCACATTAGAAGTGATAATGGTGGAGAATTCAAAAACCAATTGTTTGATGAATTCTGTGAAACTAATGGTATTGACCACAATTTCTCTGCCCCTAGAACTCCTCAACAGAATGGAGTTGTTGAAAGGAAGAATATGACAATAGTAGAAATTGCTAGGACAATGCTGAGTGAAAATAGGCTTCCAAAGTATTTTTGGGGAGAAGCTGTCAATACAGCATGTTATATATTGAATAGGGCATTGGTAAGACCTATATTAAAGAAAACCCCTTATGAACTTTGGAAAGGACGAAAGCCCAATATTGGATACTTTCGTGCCTTTGGGTGTAAATGCTTTATACTCAACACTAAGGATAATCTGGCAAAGTTTGATGCCAAAGCTGACGAAGCGATCTTTTTGGGATACTCAACAAACAGTAAAGCATATAGAATTTATAATAAAAGGACTCAGGTAGTAGAAGAGTCAGTCCATGTAGATTTCGATGAAACTGACCCTGCAGGAAGAACAACTCAACACACAGAGGAAGAACCCAACTCAGCTCCTGCTGACCAGAATGGACATGTTGAGTCACCAGTACAAGAACTGACCAAAGGTAAAATCGAAACTGAAATTACCTTTGCTGACCAATTTGTCCCTGCAGAGATTGTAGAAACACCTGTTCCAAACAACTCAACATTACCCAAGGAGATAAAAATTCCAAGAGGACATTCAGAAGAGTCCATCCTTGATGATGCAAACAACAAAGTAATGACTAGAGATCAGCTTAGAAAGTTTCTTAGCAACGTCGCGTTCGTTTTAGTCCATGAACCAAAAAACTTTGCTTATGCTGAGCATGATGAGTATTGGATTAATGCCATGCAAGAGGAGCTTGATCAATTCACGAGAAATGAGGTATGGGATTTAGTACCTAAACCTAGGAATCAAAAATCCATAGGAACTAAGTGGGTTTTTAGAAACAAACTAGATGAGCATAGAAATGTAATTAGGAACAAAGCTCGACTTGTAGCCCAAGGCTATAGTCAGCAAGAGGGCATTGATTATGGTGAAACCTTTGCACCAGTTGCTAGGTTAGAAGCTATACGTATATTGTGTGCATATGCTAGTATCATGAACTTTAAATTGTATCAAATGGATGTTAAAAGTGCATTTCTTAATGGCTTTATAAACGAGGAAGTATATGTTAATCAACCTCCGGGCTTTGAAGATCCAAAATTTCCAAACCACGTTTATAAACTCAAGAAGGCCTTATATGGCCTGAAGCAAGCTCCAAGAGCTTGGTATGAAAGGTTGACCAACTTCCTGTTGACCAGGAATTATGTCAGAGGAAAAGCTGACACAACCTTGTTCATTAAGAAAAAGGGTAAACATACCCTACTTGCACAAATCTATGTAGATGACATAATATTTGGTGCTACTGATGAATCTCTGTGTCAAGAGTTTAGCAAACAGATGCAGACTGAGTTCGAAATGTCTATGATGGGAGAACTCAGCTTCTTCCTTG
Organism: Euphorbia lathyris; assembly: GCF_963576675.1. Taxonomy (NCBI): domain Eukaryota; kingdom Viridiplantae; phylum Streptophyta; class Magnoliopsida; order Malpighiales; family Euphorbiaceae; genus Euphorbia; species Euphorbia lathyris. The sequence continues at coordinate 24,999,086 of NC_088910.1, read as the reverse complement.
GACTTCAGATCAAGCAAGGTAAGAACAGCATCTTCATTAGTCAGTCTAAGTACACCAAGGAGATGCTAAAGAAATTTGATATGGAAGATTGTAAGCCCATATCAACCCCTATGGGTACTGATACTGTCCTATGCAAAGATGAGAAAAGTAAGTCAATAGATAGTAAACTTTATCGAGGTATGATAGGCTCCTTACTTTATCTCACTGCTAGTAGACCTGATATACAGTACTCAGTATGTTATTGTGCAAGATATCAAGCTGGCCCAAGGGAATCTCACTTAATTGCTGTAAAAAGAATTTTTAGATATTTGCAGAGCTCAGTTGATGCAAGTTTATGGTATCCAGCCTCAAATGACTTCACACTCATAGGATACACTGATGCTGACTATGGACGGGATAAGCTAGAACGTAAGAGTACTTCAGGGGGATGCCATTTCCTTGGAAGCTGTCTAGTATCTTGGTTCAACAAGAAACAGTCATCAGTTGCTCTGTCTACAACTGAAGCTGAGTACGTTGCTGCTGGAAGCTGTGTAGCTCAAGTCCTATGGATAAAGCAACAACTTGAGGATTATAGAGTAAGAACTGAGACAATACAGATCAAATGTGACAACAAAAGTGCCATTGATCTATCCAAGAATCCTATTCAACACAGTAGGATGAAGCATGTCAGCATAAGGCATCACTTCATCAGAGATCACGTACTAAAGGGTGAGATCAAGCTGACTTATGTATCAACAAATGAACAGCTTGCAGATATCTTCACCAAGCCTTTGGCTCGTGAACAATTTAACATACTAAGGGAAGCTATCGGTATGTCTAATCCTCTTCAATAATTCTAAGTATTTGAATAAATGTTGAGTGATTGTCATGCTGACTGATATTAATCTAGTAACTACTGCACATTGAACTTAATAGTCTATGCTGAGTAGATACAAATGCTGAGTAAATATTCTGTGCTGAGTAGATAAACATATTGAGTAATCACCTTATGTTGAGTGAATATACATGTTGTGTGATGAACGTATGTTGAGTTACTAGAGATAGGAAATCCATCTACGTAGAATTAAATACTCAGTATCATAAACGATTCATATTCTGGCAAACTGAGTAAATGCCCACTTGCACCGATAAACAATGACACGTGTAATAAATCATACCTAGGAAAATGCAAGTAATGATGAATACCCATGCGCCGAACCTGTCATAAATGGCAGAATCTTTGTCGATTAGAGTCCCAAGATGAAAACAGCTAGTTTATTAATGACTAAAAACCCTATAAGTAGCGGAAGGATCCCCACTCATTCCTCTTTACGCTTACGATCCTCTGAAATCTAATTCTCCTCTCTCCCTAAAATCTTAAGAACCTTTCTCGGTAACAATGGCTTTCGGCAAGAACGAAATCCCAAACCTCACCACTCAGCCTGGCCAAACCTCTGGCAAACCCACTCAAGCTGACCCCGCCGGTCCTTCGAAGCAAATAGAGCGAAATATGATCAAAGTCCATAAGAAGGTCAACAATTTGGAGGTTCTGAAATGCAGATGGTTCTCTCCAGGATTCGTCACCTCTGAGAAACCGTTCTGTGACTGGATCGAGAAGAACAAATGGACTGGTCTCTTCTCTCTCTTAGGAACAACCTACCCTAGGTTAGTACGGGAATTCTATTCGAATCTATATGTTGATGAAGATGATTTCGATTATTTGGAAACCATGATCAAAGGTCAGAAGATCACAATAACCCCTATCTATCTAGCTACCTTACTAGATTTACCAGACGAAGGAATAGAATTTAGGACAACAAAGGAGAAGGTGCCAAAAGAAAAGCTTGAGAAGATCAAGGGGTTCTGTAAACCCAAGGATTATAAAGGTGAAATACCCAGCACATGTGTGGGGAAAGAACAAAAGATGGCTCACTACATCCTGACCAACTTTATCTTCCCCAAACTCAGCTCAGCTTCATCCGCCTCTAACTTTGAGCAGTGCTTCATATGGCACATGCTGACCTACACTCTGCTCAATCTTCCCATCTTCTTAGTTGGAGCTCTTCAACGAGGTGGTAAGAAACTCCGTTTGGGCTCTCTGATCACAAAAATTCTCGAGGACAAGCAGATCGAGACAATAAATGAAACAAGTAGCTTGGGGAGTGAAATCACTGCAGTTCTACTGGATGGATTGTTGTACAATCAACCCTTGAAAGGCTATGAAGAAGTTGGAGATGCTGAGGAAAATGAAGAAGCTGAGCAACTAGAAGTTGAGCTTGAAAATGAGCCTGAAAAAGAAGTAGAGGCTCATGCTAAGTCACCTAACACAGCTCAGCCTAAGAAGAAGAAGAAAAGGAAGGCTCTTGAAACTTGCTCTAAAGACATTAACGCTGTCCCAAAGAAAGTGAGGCTGTTGTCTCAAGAAAAAGTTAAAGCTGACAAGGCTAAGGAAAAAGCTAAGTCAGCAGAGAAGAGAAAGAGGCCAGAAGGGCCTGAAGATGAAGAAGAGGAAACTCCAGAATCCCCCTTAATGAAAAGGAAGAAGGATAATACCTTAAAAACAGTTGAAGCTGATCCCTTAGATTGGGCTGTCTCTGACGGTCATGGAACTGACCTAGAAAAAGAAGCTGAGAAAGAAGCTGAGCAACAAGCTGAGAAAGAAAGGGAAACTGAAACTCATGTTGAGGAAGAAGTTCATACTGAGCAGGAAAAACCTACAAATGTTGAGCAACCTCAGGATGAGGCTGAACAGAGAGTTGAAGAAGAAGAAAGTGTTGCTGTTGAGGATCATGCTGAGCAACTTGAGAATCCATATGTAGAAGAGGAGACAGTTGCTACTGAGTCCAGTGAAGGTATTCCAGCTGACCTTTCATCCCCAAAAGCTCTGACACGACGGAGACTCAAAAAGAAGGCACAAAAGCAAATTGATCTTATGGACGACTTTCCTGTTGATGATATTGAGACTGACCTCTCCAAAATCTAGTTACAGTATTTCTCGAATGATGCTGAGACTGAGTCACCTCCAGCAGATCCCGTACAAAAACAAGCCTCTGTTACTCAGAATGAGGAACAAGCCAAAACCCCTGAAGATCCAATCCAAGCTGCTCAATATGGATCCAATCCTGCCTCAACTTCACCCATTCAAGTTGAGCAGGTCAACATGACTACCCAAACTCCACCTCCAACTCAGCATGTTGACGACTCAGCTCCTGAAGTCAATCAAAGTCCAGGTACCCATCAAGGTACTCAATCTGGCAAAGAGCCCACTCCTCCACCACCATCAAGCTCAAATCTAGCCTCTGAGACAAATGCGGCTCAATTCACGTACTTGAATGCTACTGAGTCAGGACGCCGTATCATTGCTTCTGCTCAGTCCTTGCTTCAAGAATTGAACCCTCCTCAAGCTGATGCTGCTAGATCTTCTCACAATGAGTCCTCTCAACTACCTGGAATCACTCAGCTTCTCAATGAACTCAGAGGACTCAAGGATCTAGTAAGTGTAATAACCACCATCCAAACTCAGCAACCAAGGCAAGACCAAATCACAAAGTTGACTGAACTGGTTCTCACAATGGTAAACCATCTGAACTCGCTAGAAGGAAAACTCCCACAACCATCAGACGTTAATCCAGGGTATGCCACTTCTTCTGAACTTTAAGAATATTTTGTGAAGTTGACTGCAGAACTGACCAAATCAAGCGCACCTGGCAATGCTGAGTTTGCCACCTCTACTGAACTTCAAGAATGCTTTACCAAGCTTCATGCTGAGCTGACCAGTACGCGTGACTTAGTATCTTCCTCTTCTCAGTGTACAATTGACCAACTAAGTGAAGCGGTCAGCCTACTCAACATCAACAAAGCACAGATGGATGTTGATCCAGTATCCAATAGTGAACTCTTGAGCTTTTCCCAAGCAATAATGAAGGCAATGCGTATCAACAATACTCAACGCATATTTTATGACTCTGCCTTGCTCAAGATGTACCACCAATCTTTTGGTCAGCTTACCAGCTCGCTCACCTGGCTTAGCAAATCTCATGAATGCCTGCTCAGTATGATTAGCAGTTCTCTTCGGGTTCCTCGCCATGTCGAAGATGACAGTGTTCCTATCATTGATGGCTTGCGAGAAAGCACTAAGCGGCTCCAGCGTTACTCCACTCATGCTCGCACTGACACATTCATTTATAAACCCGATGATGGCAAAACGGGGGAGAACAACCAAGAGGGAACTCAGAGACAAGGAGGAACTCAGCTTGCAGGAAATGCCTCAGGAAGTAAAGACAAAGGCAAAGGAATAGCTCAAGCTGAGCACCAAGCTCAGAAGAAGAAGAACTAGATATAGTCTAGTGAAAGTTTAGAACTTAGCATAGAAACCTTCATACATATGTTTGCTTTATTCTTCTTGATTCAATCTATGCCAAGTACTATTTTCTCAATATAGTCGATAAAATTGAACAAACAAATTAAGAAGTAAAACATACTCAGTATACATTAACACTAAAACACTTAGGCAATAAACTGAGTAACAACACACTTCTAATATTTTTGAAAGCTGACTTAAATTCAAAAAGTTCAGATCTTGAAAAATCCAACATTAGACTAAGTCAGTATACATAAATGCCTTAACGATAATTCAATTAAATCTTGGAAGGTTTAGAATTAAGTTAAGACAATATGTGCAACCCTTACGGGGGAGTCATTTCAAAAATATTTCAATCATGGGGTAACTTATAACTGAGTTCCATAATTATGTATTTTGCCAACATCAAAATGGGGGAGTTTGTTGAAACACCTTTCCACAAGATTTTGATTTGACAAAATCATCCATGATTAAGAGGCAATTAAATTTAAATGCTTTGATTTAATTGTACTAATGTGTTTGTTCAAGTATTGAGTGCAAATATATATATATAAAGTAAGACAGGTCAGAAGTCAGCATAAGCCAAAAGCTGAGTGGAACGGAACTCAGCACAAAAGGATAGAAGCTGAGTAAAGTAGAACTCAGCATCAGAAGCTTCCTTCAAGTTGCCAGAACGAAGCTGACTAAATTAGAAGACTCCTTCAGAATTGAATAAACAAGAACGGAGCTGACTAAGAAGGAACTCAGCATGGAGGTTGAACATTCGAAGATAACGAATGAAGCTGAGTGACAGTCAGGACAGCATGAAAGATCCGTTCACTAAAGGACAAAGTCTGCAATCTTCTGCACCAATAATTGAAGCCTCGAAAATACAAAGAAGACTAATTCCAAAGATCATGGGTCAATGGATTATTGGTAAAAGACAACTGGCACAAAAAGACATGTCTGATGCAAGAAGACAAAACCTGACGCCTGAAGAAAACAGAGGAAGGGAATGACGGAACAGACTGAAGCTGACCAGAAGCTGTCTGCTAAAAGAGCCGTTTTGGACTTAACGGCTAATTCATCCCAAATGATCCAATCTTCAGAAATTCATCTATAAAAGGACAATGATAGTTCTTGGATCATTTGCTCAAGCATCAAAAGAAAAATACAAGAGAGAAAATTCTGAAAGCACTCAAATACAAAAAGATCTTACACCAATTTTTCTATTCTCTGTGTAAATGCTAGATTGATTGTTTTGTAATCATCTAAGGTGTTCTTTAGTTGAAAAAGAACAAGTGTGTGATCAATAGAAATATTGAGAGTGTTGAGCTGAGTACTTGGTTGTAAGTATTCAGTGGTAGAAAAATCTAAGTGCTGGGTTGTAGTACTTAGTAGGAGCTGAGTAGACGAATAGAGGACGTACTCTTGCATACTCACTGCCTTGTAAAGACTTTATGCTCTACCTTGAAAGAGCTCAGTATTGGATTGAAAATCCCAGGAGGAACTGGGGACTGGACGTAGGCAGAGAGGCCGAACCAGGATAAGTCGTGCTGAGTAACTTCTAAACTCTCTCTATATATATATATATATATATATATATATATATATGTGTGTGTGTGTGTATGTGTTGCTTGTTGTATTTACTCAGCTTATAAATTGTTAAAACTGAAACTGAGTAAATCTGAGTGCTAAGTTGGAAACTGACCTTTCAAGTGTCAATTCCCAACTCTCAAGTCAAGCAGTCTTAGTCAGCATAGAACTAAAACTGTCTGACTAATCAAACACCCGTGCTGACCAACACGCTGAATTATCAAACTCTTAAAATAACATTAAGTCAGCATAATTAAAAGCGAAAAAGTTACATTAGTTCCTAACCCCCCCCCTTGGAACTAATTACTAGGGACCAACAGTCAGGTCCTGAGCTTCCTCTACAGCTGTCTTCTTAGCTTGCCAGCTTTTGGGAAGACTTCGTAAGATTTTCTTCACTTGTTCTTCTTCAGTGAAGTTCTTCCCGAGTCTTTTGAGCTCATTTATTATGTTGGTAAACCTGGCATTCATTGCTGAGATGTCTGTTGGCCCCTTGTAATTAGTTCCAAGGGGGGGGGATAGGAACTAATGTAACTTTTTCGGTTTTAATTATGCTGGCTTAATATTATTTTAAGAGTTTGATAACTCAGCATGTTGGTCAGCACGACCGATTGATTAGTCAGACAGTTTTAGTTCTATGCTGACTAAGACTGCTTGACCTGAGAGTTGAGAATTGACACTTGAAAGGTCAGCTTCCAACTCAGCACTCAGATTTACTCAGTTTCAGTTTTAACACTTTATAAGCTGAGTAAATTTCACAAGCAACACATGCACATATATATATATATTGAGAGAAAGAGTTTAGAAGTTACTCAGCACGACTTATCCTGGTTCGGCCTCTCTGCCTACGTCTAGTCCCCAGTTCCTCCTGGGATTTTTCAATCCAATACTGAGCTCTTTCAAGGTAGAGCACAAACCCTTTACAAGGTAGTGAGTATGCAAGAGTACGTCCTCTATTCGTCTACTCAGCTCCTACTAAGTACTACAACCCAGCACTTAGATTTTTCTACCACTGAATGCTTACAACCAAGCACTCAGCATACACTCTCAATATAACAATTGATAAAACACTTGTTCTCTTTTCAGTAAAGAACACTTTAGAAGATTACACAGAATCACTCTAGCATTTACACAGAGAATAGAAGATTTGGTGTAAGATCTTTTTGTATTTGAGTGCTTTGAAGATTTTCTCTCTTGTATTTTTCTTTTGATACTTCGGCAATGATCCAAGGTTCTTGATTGTCCTTTTATAGATGGAAATCTGCAGATGGATCATTTGAATTGTTTTAGCCATTAACACTAAAACGGCTCTTTCAGGGAACATCTTCTGGTCAGCTTCAGACTGTTCCGCCATTCCCTTCCTCTGTTTTCTTCAGGCGTCAGGTTTTGTCTTCTTGCATCAGACTTGTCTTTTTGTGCCAGTTGTCTTTTACTAATAATCCATTGACCCATGTTTCTTGGAATTAGTCTTCTGTGTATTTTCGAGGCTTCAATTATTGGTGCAGAAGATTGGCAGACTTTGTCCTTTAGTGAACGGATCCTTCATGCTGTCCTGACTGTTACTCAGCTTCATTCGTTATCTTCGAATGTTCAACTTCCATGCTGAGTTCCTTCTTAGTCAGCTCCGTTCTGTTTATTCAATTCTGAAGGAGTCTTCTAATTTAGTCAGCTTCGTTCTGGTAACTTTGAAGAAGACTTCTGAGACTGAGTTCTACTCCACTCAGCTTATATTCTTTCATGCTGAGTTCCATTCCACTCAGCTTGGCTTATGCTGACTTTTGTCCTGTTTAACTTTATATATATTTTTGCACTCAATATTGAACAAACACATTAGTACTATTAAATCAAAGCATTTAAATTTAATTGCCTCTTAATCATGGATGATTTTGTCAAATCAAAATCTTGTGGAAAAGTGTTTCAACAAACTCCCCTATTTTGATGTTGGCAAAATACATAATTATGGAACTCAGTTATAAGTTACCCCATGATTGATTTATTTTTGAAATGACTCCCCCGTAAGGGTTGCACATATTGTCTTAACTTAATTCTAAACCTTCCAAGATTTAATTGAATTATCCTTAAGACATTTGTGTATACTGACTTAATTTAATGTTAGATTTTTTAAGATCTGAGCTAATTTGATTTAAGTCAGTTTTCAAAAATATTAGAAGTATGTTGCTACTCAGTTTATTACATAAGTATTTTGGTGTTAATGTATACTGAGTATATTTTACTTCTTAATTTTGTTTGTTCAATTTTATCAGCCAGATTGAGAAAATGGTACTTGGCATAGATTAAGCAAAAAACATATGAAGAAAGATTCTATGCTAAGTTCTAGACATTGCCTAAGTTATATCTAGTTCTTCTTCTTTTCCTTCATATTGACTTGAGCTTGAGGGTCATCTTGAGCTACTCCGTTGCCTTTATCTTTACTTCCTGAGGCATTACCTGCAAGCTGAGTTCCTTCTTGGCTTGTCTCCCCCGTTTTGCCATCATCGGGTTTATAAATGAAGGTATCATTGCGAGCATGAGTGGAGAGGTGATTTGAGTAACGCTGGAGCCTCTTAGTACTTTCACGCAAGCCATCAATTATAGGGACACTGTCATCTTGGACATGGCGAGGAACCCGGAGAGAGCTGCTAATCATGCTGAGTAGGCATTCATGGGATTTGCTAAGCCAGGTGAGCGCGCTGGTGAGCTGACCAAAAGATTGGTGGTACATCTTTAGCAAGGCAGAGTCATAAAACATGCCATGAGCATTGTTGATGCGCATTGACTTCATAATTGCTTAGGAAAAGCTCAAGAGTTGACCATTGGAGACTGGATCAACATCCATCTGTGCTTTGTTGACGTTGAGTAGACTTACTGCTTCGCTCAGTTGGTCAATTGTACACTGAGAGGAGGAGGAGACTAACTCACGCGTACAAGTCAGCTCAGCATTGAACTTGGTAAAGCATTCTTGGAGTTCAGCAGATGTGGCATACTCAGTATTGCCAGGTGCGCTTGATTTGGACAGTTTTGCAGTTAACTTAGCAAAATAGCCTTGAAGTTCAGTGGAAGTTGCATAGCCTGGATTAACTTCCGACGGTTATTGGATTTTGCCTTCAAGCGAGTTCAGATGGTTTACCATTGTGAGTACCAATTCAGTCAGCTTTGCTATTTGGTCTTGTCTGGGTTGCTGAGTCTGAACTGTGGTCATAACACTTACAAGATCCTTGAGTCCTCTTAGTTCATTGAGAAGCTGAGTTATACCAGACAGTTGGGAGGACTCAGCATAAGAGGATCTAGTAGCATCAGCTTGAGGAGGGTTCAAATCTTGAAGCAAGGACTGAGCAGAGGCAATAATTCATCGTCCTGACTCAGTAGCATTCAAGTATGTGAATTGAGCAGCATTTGTCTCAGAGGCTGGAATTGAGCTTGATGGTGGTGGAGTTGGTTGTTTGCTAGATTGATCATTTTGATTGGTGACAGGGCTTTGATGCAGATTGGCTTCAGGAGCTGATTCATCAACATGCTGTGTTGGAGGTGGAGTTTGGTTAGTCATGTTGACCTGCTCAACTTGAGTGGGTGAAGTTGAAGCAGGATTGGTTCCATCTTGAGCAGTTGGATTTGGATTTTCAAAGGTTTTGGCTTGTTCCTCATCCTGAGTAACAGAGGCTTGGTTTTGCACAAGATCCGTTGGAGGAGACTCAGGCTCAGCATCATTAGAGAAATATTTGAACTGAATTTTGGAGAGTTCAGCATCAATATCTTGAGGAGGGGAATCATCCAGAAGATCAATGTGCTTTTGTGCCTTCTTCTTGAGTCGCTTGAACCTTGTTTCTTTAGGAGGACATGGGTCAGCATGAATATCCTCCTCATCAGTATCAACTGTCTCTTCTTCCACAGTTGGATTCTCATGTTGCTCAACTTGATCCTCAACAGCAAGATTTTCTTCTTCCTCAATTCTCCGCTCAGCATCATCCTGATGTTGCTCAACATGAGTGGGTTGTTCCTGCTCGGTATTGACTTCTTCCTCAACATGAGTTTCTTGCTCAGCATCCTTGACCGGCTCAGCATCAGTTTGGTCTAGGTCAATTCCATGACCTTTTGAAGGTACAATCCAATCCAAGGGATTTGCTTCAACTGTCTTTGAGGTATGACCCTTCTTCCTTTTCATCAAAGGGGATTCCAGAGTTCCCTCTTCTTCATCCTTAGGCTCTTCTGTCCTCTTTCTTTTCTCTGCCGACTAAACTTTCTCCTAAGCCTGGTCAGTATCAACATTCTTAGCTCTGTTCATAGCCTGCTTCTTCCTGGGCACTGCGTCAATATATTTTCCACACGTTGCCAGTGCTTTTCTCTTCTTCTTGGGCTTAGGGGACTCAGCAGGAGCCTCCACTTCTTTCTCAGGCTTATGCTCAGGTTCAACTTCTTGCTCAGCTTCATCATTTTCCTCAGCATCTTCAACTTCTTCATATCCTTTCAATGGTTGATTGTATAATAATCCAACCAGCAGAGTTGTAGTGATTTCGCTTCCCAAACTGTCTGTTTCATTCACGGTCTCAATCTGCTTATCCTCCAGAATTTTTGTGATTAGAGAGCCCAATCGAAGTTTCTTACCTCCTCGTTGAAGAGCTCCAACTAGAAAGACTGGAAGGTTGAGAGGAGTGTAGGTCAGCATGTGCCATATGAAGCACTGCTCAAAGTTGGAAGCGGATGAGGCTGAGTTAAGTTTGGGGAATATGAAGTTGGTCAGTATGTAGTGTGCCATCTTCTGTTCTTGCCCTATACAGGTGCTGGGTATTTCACCTTTATGATTCTTGGGTTTACAGAACCCCTTGATCTTGTCAAGCTTTTCCTTTGGTACCTTCTCTTTTGTTGTCCTAAATTCTATTCCTTCGTCTGGTAAATTTAGCAAAGTAGCTAGATAGGCAGGGGTTATGGTGATTTTTTGACCTTTGACTGTAGTCTCCAAATAGTCAGCATCCTCTTCATCAACAAACATGTTGGAATAAAATTCTCTGACCAACCTAGGATATGTTTTTCCGTGAGTGAGAAGAGACCGGTCCATTTGTTCTTCTCGATCCAGTCACAGAACGGTTTCTCAGAAGTGACGAATCCTGGAGAGAACCATCTGCATTTTAGAACCTCCAAGTTGTTGACCTTTTTATGGACCTTGATCATGTTCCTTTCTACTGGCTTTGATGAGTCGGCGGGGTCAGCTTGAGTGGGTTTGCCAGAGGTTTGGCCAAGCTGAGTGGTGACGTTAGGGATTTCGTTTTTGCCGGAAGCCATTGTTACAGATGAAGGTTTTAAGGTTTAGGGAGAGAGAAGAATTCGATTTCAGAAGATTTTAAGCGTAAAGAGTAATGAGTGGGGATCCTTCCACTACTTATAGAGTTTTTGAGTCATTAATGAACTAGCTGTTTTCATCTTGGGACTTTAATCGACAAAGATTCTGCCATTTATGACAGGTTCGGCGCATGGGTATTCATTATTACTTGCGTTTTTCTAGGTATGATTTGTTACACGTGTCATTGTTCATTGGTACAAGTGGGCTTTTACTCAGTTTGCCTGAATATGAATCGTTTATGATACTGAGTATTTAATTCTACATAGATGGATTTTCTATCTCTTAGTAACTTACCATATGTTAATCACTCAGCATGTACATCTACTCAGCATAAGGTGATTACTCAATATGTTTATCTACTCAGCACAGAATATTTACTCAACATTAGTATCTACTCAGCATAGACTATTAAGTTCAGTGTGCAGTAGTTACTGGATTGATATCAGTCAGCATGACAATCACTCAACATTTATCCAAATATTTAGAATTACTGAAGAGGATTAGACATACCTATAGCTTCCCTTAGTATGTTAAATTGCTCACGAGCCAAAGGCTTGGTGAAGATATCTGCAAGCTGTTTATTTGTTGGCACATAGGTCAGCTTGATCTCACCCTTTAGTACGTGATCTCTGATGAAGTGATGCCTTATGCTGACATGCTTCATCCTGCTGTGTTGGATGGGATTCTTGGATAGATTAATGGCACTTTTGTTGTCACATTTGATCTCTATTGTCTCAGTTCTTACTATATAATCCTCAAGCTGTTGTTTTATCCATAGGACTTGAGCTACACAGCTTCCAGCAGCAACGTACTCAGCTTCAGTTGTAGACAGAGCAACTGATGACTGCTTCTTGCTGAACCAGGATACTAGACAGCTTCCAAGGAAATGAAATCCTCCTGAAGTACTCTTACGTTCTAGCTTATCCCGTCCATAGTCAGCATCAGTGTATCCTATGAGTGTGAAGTCATTTGAAGCTGGATACCACAAACCTGCATTAACTGAGCTCTGCAAATATCTAAAAATTCTTTTTACAACAATTAAGTGAGATTCCCTTGGGTCTGCTTGATATCTTGCACAATAACATACTGAGTACTGAATATCAGGTCTACTAGCAGTGAGATAAAGTAGGGAGCCTATCATACCTCGATAAAGTTTACTATCTATTGACTTACTTTTCTCATTTTTGCATAGGACAGTATCAGTACCCATAGGGGTTGATATGGGCTTACAATCTTCCATGTCAAATTTCTTTAACATCTCCTTGGTGTACTTGGACTGACTAATGAAGATGCCATTCTTACCTTGCTTGATCTGAAGTCCAAGGAAGAAGCTGATTTCTCCCATCATAGACATTTCGAACTCAGTCTGCATCTGTTTGCTAAACTCTTGACACAAAGATTCGTCAGTAGCACCAAATATTATGTCATCTACATAGATTTGTGCAAGTAGGGTATGTTTACCCTTTTTCTTAATGAACAAGGTTGTGTCAGCTTTTCCTCTGACATAATTCCTGGTCAACAGGAAGTTGGTCAACCTTTCATACCAAGCTCTTGGAGCTTGCTTCAGGCCATATAAGGCCTTTTTGAGTTTATAAACGTGGTTTGGAAATTTTGGATCTTCAAAACCCGGAGGTTGATTAACATATACCTCCTCGTTTATAAAGCCATTAAGAAATGCACTTTTAACATCCATTTGATACAATTTAAAGTTCATGAAACTAGCATATGCACACAATATACGTATAGCTTCTAACCTAGCAACTGGTGCAAAAGTTTCACTATAGTCAATGCCCTCTTGCTGACTATAGCCTTGGGCTACAAGTCGGGCTTTGTTCCTAACTACATTTCCATGCTCATCTAGCTTGTTTCTAAAAACCCACTTAGTTCCTATGGATTTCTGATTCCTAGGTTTAGGTACTAAATCCCATACCTCATTTCTCATGAATTGGTCAAGCTCTTCTTGCATAGCATTGATCCAATACTCATCATGCTCAGCATCAGCAAAGTTATTTGGTTCATGAACTGATACGAAAGCAATGTTGCAAAGGAATTTCCTAAGCTGGTCTCTAGTCATTACTTTGTTGTTGGCATCATCAAGGATGGACTCTTCTGAATGTGCTCTTCGAATTTTTATCTCCTTGGGTAATGTTGAGTTGTTTGGAACAGGTGTTTCTACAATCTCTGCAGGGACAGATTGGTCAGCAAAGGTAATTTCAGTTTCAATTTTACCTTTGGTCAGCTCTTGTGCTGATGGCTCAACACCTCCAATTAGGTCAGTATGAGCTGAGTTCGGCTCATCTTCCATGGGTTGAGTTGTCTTACCTGCAGGGTCAGTTTCATCGAAATCTACATGGACTGACTCTTCTACAACTTGAGTTCTTTTATTATAAATTCTATATGCTTTGCTATTTGTTGAGTACCCTAAAAAGATTGCTTCGTCAGCTTTGGCATCACATTTTGCCAAATTGTCTTTTGTATTAAGTATGAAACATTTACACCCAAAGGCACGAAAGTAGCCAATGTTGGGCTTTGGTCCTTTCCAAAGTTCATAGGGAGTTTTCTTTAATATGGGTCTAACTAAAGCCCTATTCAATATATAACATGCTGTGTTGACAGCTTCTCTCCAAAAATACTTTGGAAGCCTATTTTCACTCAGCATTGTCCTGGCAATTTCTACTATTGTCCTATTTTTCCTTTCAACAACTCCATTCTGTTGAGGAGTTCTAGGGGCAGAGAAATTGTGGTCAATACCATTGGTTTCACAGAATTCATCAAACATTTGGTTTTTGAATTCTCCACCATTATCACTTCTAATGTGAGCTACTCTTAGGTCTTTGTCATTTTCAAGCTTTTTGATTAATGTAGTAAACATCTCAAATGTTTCATCTTTGCTACTCAGCAAGATGATCCAAGTATACCTAGAGAAATCATCTACAATAACTAAGGAAAATTTCTTACCTCCCATGCTGAGTGGCTGGATAGGTCCGAAAAGATCCAAATCTAGTAATTCCAATGGTCTTTTGGTTGAGACAACATTTTTGCTATGAAAAGACTTTTTGGTTTGTTTACCTTGCTGACAAGCATTACAAAGTTGATCTTTTTCATACTTTAATTTGGGTAATCCCTCAACTAATTGCTTTCTAGCTAGTTCGGCAAGGAGGTCCATGCTGACATGCCCAAGTCTCCTATGCCATAGCCAGGAGTTGTCCTCTTTAGATACTAAGCATATATTGTTTGAAAATTGTTTTTCTAAACTCAGCATATAAACATTTTCTACACGAGGGGAAGTTAAAATCAAATCATTTGTTTTTCCCTCGAGTATTTGACATTGAGTATCATCAAATATAACCTTTCTTCCACTCTTGCAAAGCTGAGCTACACTTAGAAGATTATATTTGAGACCCTTAACTAAGGAGACTGACTCAATTCTGGGGTTACCTCCGATAGTTCCTGAGCCAACTATCTTACCCTTCTTGTTGTCTCCGAAGCTTACACTACCTCCTCGTTTAAGCTGTAGTGTGATGAACTGAGTTTCATCACCTGTCATGTGTCTTGAGCATGCGCTGTCTATGTACCAAAGTTTTGACTTCTCCACGCATGTCAAGCTGACCTGCATTTTAAACTATTCATCTTTAGGTACCCAATTCCTTTTGGGTCCTTTCTTGTTAGTATAAACAGATGCAGAGTCATATTTTAGTTTGTGATGGCATACTTTTGTAGTATGGCCACTTTTACCACAAAAGCCACACTAAGTTACCCTTTGAGGGTGATGTTGAGTGTGGTCAGCATTGTTGTGCTGAGCATGCCAGCATACCTTGGTAGTATGACCTTTCTTACCACAGAAGTCACATTGGACAGTCTGTTTGTTATGCCAGCACAGAGCTTTTGTGTGTCCTTTCTTCCCACAACAGCTACATTGAGTAATCTGATTGGACTTCCAAGACAAACTTGTGCATAACTTCTATGTTGCTATGCAATGTTGAGTTGTCTTGGAGGAGATATCGAAGATCACTCAGTTTGACCTCCTCAATCTCATCGCAATGCCTGCTGAGTGCCTTAATCTTTTTGTTACACTTCTTAGTTAGTGTATATAAGTCACTCAGGGCATTTACCATTTCGTTTCTAAGCAAAAGTAAGGATGTTACCTCATTGTTGTTTTCCTCCTGCTCAGAATCTCCAGAGAGGTCAGCTTACTCAGATTGAGATTGGTCAGCTCCATCATCTGCCATGAAATATATATTGGCTGTTTCATTTTGCTCAGCTTCAGATGATGTTGACTCATCACTGTCACTCCACGTGGCCACCATTGCCTTTTTGCTTCCATTCTTATCTTTCTTCAGATTAGGACAGCTTGACTTAATATGCCTAGTTTGATGGCACTTATAACATGTGACAGGCTTGGAGCTGTCCTTTTTGTATCTGGTGTCACCGGACTCAGCTTTATGTCTGTCTCCTCTCTTGTATGGCCGCTTACTATTTCTTTCATTTCTTCTGAACAGCTTTTTCATTTTTCTAGTAAACATGGCCATTTCCTCATCATCAGTTGACTCAGCTTCTGTGGAGTCAGCTTTCATCACTAGTGATTTCTGTTTCTTATCCTCAGATTTTTCTTTAGCTTCAAAGTTTTCATGGAAATTTCATGAGTCAGCAAGGAACCGATCAGCTCATCATATTTGTATGTGGTCAGGTCCTGAGCTTCCTCTACAGCTGTCTTCTTAGCTTGCCAGCTTTTGGGAAGACTTCGTAAGATTTTCTTCACTTGTTCTTCTTCAGTGAAATTCTTCCCGAGTCTTTTGAGCTCATTTATTATGTTGGTAAACCTGGCATTCATTGCTGAGATGTCCTCATTGTCAGTCATCTCAAACAGTTCATACAGTCGCATGTGCTGGTTTACTTTAGACTCCTTGACCTTGCTTGTGCCTTCATAAGTCACTTCCAGCTTCTTCCAGATCTCCTGTGCTGACTCACAACCTGAAATCTTATTGTAATCTGCTGCATCTAGAGCACAGTGAAGCATATTGATAGCCGAAGCATTATTTTGCAATTTTCCGAGATCATCTTCTGTCCACTCAGTTTCACTCTTGACAACTTTCTCATTATCAACAGTTTTGTAAGGTATATGTGGACCTTGAACTATTGCAAGCCATGCACTCATGTTTGTGGCTTGAATAAAGTTCTTCATCCTATTCTTCCAAAATGTATAATTAGATCCAAAGAATAGGGGAGGCCGACTAATTGATAATCCCTCAGGGAGTATCTGAGTTGTTTGGTTCCTTGGAAGGAAACGAGTGCTGTTTTCAGCCATTTATCGGGATCAGCTCAAGATTGTTAGATCTTTGAGTAGTGGGCTTTTGGCTCTGATACCACTTGTTGGTCCCTAGTAATTAGTTCCAAGGGGGGTATAGGAACTAATGTAACTTTTTCGCTTTTAATTATGCTGACTTAATATTATTTTAAGAGTTTGATAACTCAGCGTGTTGGTCAGCACAGCCGATTGATTAGTCAGACAGTTTTAGTTCTATGCTGACTAAGACTGCTTGACCTGAGAGTTGGGAGTTGACACTTGAAAGGTCAGCTTCCAACTCAGCACTCAGATTTACTCAGTTTCAGTTTTAACACTTTATAAGCTGAGTAAATTTCACAAGCAACACATGCACATATATATATATATATATATATATATATATATATATAGAGAAAGAGTTTAGAAGTTACTCAGCAAGACTTATCATGGTTCAGCCTCTCTGCCTACGTCCAGTCCCCAGTTCCTCCTGGGATTTTTCAATCCAATACTGAGCTCTTTCAAGGTAGAGCACAAACCCTTTACAAGGTAGTGAGTATGCAAGAGTACGTCCTCTATTCGTCTACTCAGCTCCTACTAAGTACTACAACCCAGCACTTAGATTTTTCTACCACTGAATGCTTACAACCAAGCACTCAGCATACACTCTCAATATAACAATTCATAAAACACTTGTTCTCTTTTCAGTAAAGAACACTTTAGAAGATTACACAGAATCACTCTAGCATTTACACAGAGAATAGAAGATTTGGTGTAAGATCTTTTTGTATTTGAGTGCTTTGAAGATTTTCTCTCTTGTATTTTTCTTTTGATACTTCGGCAATGATCCAAGGTTCTTGATTGTCCTTTTATAGATGGAAATCTGCAGATGGATTATTTGAATTGTTTTAGCAATTAACACCAAAACGGCTCTTTTAGGGAACATCTTCTGGTCAGCTTCAGACTGTTCCGCCATCCCCTTCCTCTGTTTTCTTCAGGCGTCAGGTTTTGTCTTCTTGCATCGACTTGTCTTTTTGTGCCAGTTGTCTTTTACTAATAATCCATTGACCCATTTTTCTTGGAATTAGTCTTCTGTGTATTTTCGAGGCTTCAATTATTGGTGCAGAAGATTGGCAGACTTTGTCCTTTAGTGAACGGATCCTTCATGCTGTCCTGACTGTTACTCAGCTTCATTCGTTATCTTTGTTGAAACACCTTTCCACAAGATTTTGATTTGACAAAATCATCCATGATTAAGAGGCAATTAAATTTAGATGCTTTGATTTAATTGTACTAATATGTTTGATAAAAATTGAGTGCAAAAAAATATATAAAGTAAAGATAGGACAAAAGACAGCACAAACGAAGCTGAATAGAAAGGAACTCAGCATGACAGAATAGAAGCTGAGTGGAGTTAAAATTCTGAAACAAAACGAAGCTGACTAAAGCTGAAGACTTTTTCAGGAGCGGTTAAACAAAACGGAGCTGACCTTGAAGGAACTCAGCATGAACCGTGAACATTTGAAAAGAACAAACAAAGCTGAGTAACAGTCAGGACAGCATGAAGGATTCGTTCAAAGACAAAGTCTGCAAATCTTCTGCACCAATAATTGGAACATCGAAGACACCTAAAAGACTAATTCCGAGAGTCATGGGGACGTTGGATTATTGGAAACAGACAACTGGCACAAACAGACAAACCAGACGCTAGAAGACAAACCTGACGCCT